>NW_020955320.1:650188-665085 GCF_003031625.1 Empidonax traillii | reverse complement strand
AAATGAAGCTCCAGGTGGATAAGTGCATGTTTATTTTACACATTTTTCTTCTCAAGAACTGAAAATTTGCCAAACAGATGTATTTTCAGAAAGTGAAAACAAGTCATTCTGCAGTACAAGCCGTTTCTTTGTCAGGCTGCATTTCCTGGGAAATTATTTGGAAAACTGAAGTTTAGCAGTATCATATACTACCTATATCCCCAAATCAGTCTGGCACAAAAGAGTGATTTTTTTTCCTTCTTTTTGAATGGCACAGCTCAGCTATTTGGTTGCTGTTCACACAGGAACCAGCTACAAGCCTCTTTGGAATCACAAAAAAAAAAAAAAAAAAAAAAAAAGATGATGAAATAGAAAGGATCCTAGGTGTAACATAGATAACATTTCTGTTAAGATAGTTGCTTGGTTTTGGATTTGATTCAATCTGATATGGGACAGGAAGAGAGGTAATGTGTGGGGTGGTGTGTATGTGTGTGTGCATGCAAACATCTGTATGGTTGCTTTCTAGTTTTGTAGAGCAAAATCATAATCAATTTTCAACAGAATTATGGCCAAACTAACTTTTTTTATCTCAGAAAAGGGCAACTTACAATAAATCTTGCTCAAACTGTACTTCCCTTCTTTAAAGTAAGATTCTCAGTTTGATTTTTTAATTCAAGGTTTCTTTTAAGATCTGTCCCAGCTGCAGTTTTTCCCATTAAAGTGATGCTTTTGGTGCCCTGTATCTTTTAGTAATGATATAATGCAAAATATTACTCAAATTAGAATAATAGGAATCAAAAGTAAACTCTTTGCTCTATATATAATAAAAGTAGAATTACTATTAGTGTTATAACAGCGTTTTCCTCTTGTAGTATTGGTTCAAAATTAAAATTTCTTCTTGATGTGAAATTTGCCCAAGTTAGCTGATTGTGTAGCTTCCAGATTCTTTTGATTTTTAATGCACGATTATTTGTATTGAACTCAAATGTTGCTAATAAAACTCTGAGAGAAGCAAAAGTAACTATTTCTTGCATAGAACCTAACAGCACTTCTGTTCAGGTAGGGTAGTTTAATTTGATTTTTAATGTGTTTTCCTGGCCAAACAATTAATTGAAACAGAACGTAAAAGCAGAGAAAAATAGCACACACACGTCTGAAAGCTGCAATAGACATTTAACAGTACATTTCTCTCTAGAAATCCTGCACAGATGACTCCCTGAAAACAAAAGTTATCAAGGAATCCCTTCTGTCTGCATTGGTTCTTTGCCCCACTGGTTCTTGTAGCCTCCAGAGGCAAGAATTGGGACACTTTGTATTGACTCTGTTTAATTGTCTACTGTCAAAAAAGTTTGGTACTGTGCAAGAAAGCACTGGACCTTGAGGCTGATGTGTATGAGTAAAGGGATGATCTGGATCTAGCAAGCAAAACTAATATGAGTAAATACTGTCACATAGCATGGTTTCATTGTGAACTTCTGATTTCTAATGGTGCCATCTGCATACTGTCCATGTCATTATTTGAACAGGACATAATTTTACTCTAAACTATGCAAGCAAATATTATATTCTGTCTACTCCTTCAGAAAAGCTAGTACAATATGTGGGAAGTCATGTTCTCCTCTCCCAATGTCAATTTAAATTATGGACAATAAAATTGAATAAAACTTATTAACTTGTTCTCGACTTGACAGGTAGTGCTTAGTAAATTAATATACAGACTATGTGAATAACAGAAATTTCTCCTTAGTTTTATAATGAAAACAAAACCATATCTATAAAGCTATTGCAACTTGTGTAGAACAATTCCTCAAAATGAAACATAGCAGTATTTAGGGGGATATTTTGCTTGTTTTAGACATGGCAGGCACAGATCTAAGCTGCATAAAAATAAATGGACTATAACTAATGTCCCCCTATGTTTGGAAATACTCTACTAGGTGCAGAGCATATATGTAGTCCATTAAGCATGCTTTTATGTAAGCAAGATTTAAAATGCTGTGATTTGATGACAAAGCTGGCATATTTGAATGACCGAATGAATCTAGACTTTGCTGAAGAATTACTTGAGTCAATCTGAATACACATAGACAAATTTTGAAGTTACTGAAGTCCTATTTTATGTGATTTAGGGTTTCTTAAACTAATAGGGAAATCCTAAACTACTTCTTTTCTGATTCAGTGTATTTATAAACACACATTTTGTATGCTTTCCTTGATGGTGTCTGATTTCTATTGTACAGGAGTAATGCTGAGGAAATTAGTCAGGTTGTACAGAAACATGTAGATCTCAGATAAAACTTTCAATGGTTAGAGAAACATAAAACAGATGATCTTTTATTTTAAAGAGACATTTTCTCTGGTTTTATGTCATGCATCAAATCAACAGCACATCTCTGCATTTTAACTCAAATGTAACAAAATTGAAAATTGAAGAATGTAGAATCGTAATTCCTTCTGATTACTTCTGCTTGCATCATTTAATCTTGGGTAATTATTTATTCATATGTAAAACTTACAGGAGTAGAATTTCCACCCATTGTTCTGAAAGGTGATAAACATTAGTTGATTGTCAAAGAAATAAACCAGTTGTAAACCATGGCTGATAGTGATTTGTTTTGTGTATTAGAAAAAAAAAAAGCCATACTGTGATAGCAGAAATGTCTCTTTTTATTTCCAGCATACAAATACAAAACTTAACAAGTTTACCTTAAAACTGAGCTATTAAAATTGAAAATCGATTGTTTAGAACAAATATTTCATACAGGCAAGTTTTAAGTTAACTGAGCAGTTGATTGTTAACTTGCACTTTAATCAGCCATAAATTTAGGCTACATTACACCACACAGAAAAATGTCTGTGCTCAGCATGGCAAAATTGTCAGTTATTGATTTCACCATTCAGCAAGGTAATTCTCCAGCCTCATAGTCCTTAAAATCAGATTGCCAGGTTTTCAGTCCCAGCATAATTGTAACTGGTGCTTGGCTGAGTGATCATGAGGGAAGTAAGGTGATCATGGGGCCATGAGATATTGCAGCCACGGTGGTGGGAAATTTGTGCTGGAATATGATTTATACAGAAGTCAGAGTGTCAACTGTCTTTTGCAGTTGGATGATAAGTCTACAGTCTAGGTTGGAAAAGAAATGCATTGTTGTTAAAGGAAGAAACAGACAGCAGCAGTTAGATCTGGTCATTCTTTATTTCATTATTCATTCATTATTTCTCCTTCATAGCTTTTTTAACTGAAGATAAAATCTGTGATTGCACTGAATGTTTGATGGGTTTTGCTTATTTGTAAGATCATCTGTCTTTTCATAGTCTGTTCAGTGTTTCTTCACTTACTGAAGAAAAATCATGACACTGATTTCTCTGCATTTGTCAAAATGCAAAACATTGGCTTTAATTAAAACTTTTTTATGAAATATGTAAAAATATTTGACACGGATAGAGTGGGTTTTTACCCTGAATGTCTTTACAGGAAAAATAAATGCCTTGATCAGCTCCATTTGATAAATGCCTTGATCAGCTCTATTTGAACCAGAGTCTGTGTTTCGCCATCTATTTTGTTCCAAAAAGGCCACAGCTTATGCCAACCCTGTTAATAGCACAGAGGAAAGGTCTGGAAGAATTTGGGCAGAGGAGAAGCTTTAAATGGCAGAGGAAGTAGGACCCAGAAACCAAAGCATGGTTTCTATCTCTACCAAGAGAAAACGTGAGAAGTGGAGTTTTCCAGAAGTTTTGCCTGGTTTGGGAAGCAGCTGTAGTATAATGGCTGGTGCTGCCAAAGGAAGCTTACCCACTTCTGGTCCTGCCCTGCTAAGCAGCAGAAAAGGGCTCTTCTCTGCTTACTTTCTGCTTCTTCCAGTGGTACAATAGTAATTACTCTTACAGAGCAACTCATATGCATACCATGTAGTAGGCGACAGCAAAGGTATTCCCAGTGTCTGCTATCTGGATAGGGCTTATAGAAGGTCCATGGTAGTATTTTTAGTGGCAATTTGAATTAGCAGTATGTGTCTTCAGTTGCACAAGTCAGTGTAATACCCACCTCTTGCTCAGGAGATTTTGTCATATGTAAGTTAAATACATATCTTGTCATTTTAAAATTATGTATTATATGCATATAGAATCATCCAATCGTAGAATCAACCGAGTTAGAGAAGACCTCCAAGATCGTCAAGTCCAACCCTTGATCCAATACCGCCGTGGTTACTAGACCATGGCACTAAGTGCCAAATCCAGTCTCATCTTAAAAACTATGTGTTTAAATTCTTCAAGAATAGCCAGCCCTTTTCTCCATAATCTCTTTTTTCCCCTAATTTCCTTCAAAATCTCCCTGTTCAGCCAGACTGGTCATCTTCCCTGCCAGCTCGCCTTTCGGCACACTGGGACAGCCTGCTCCTGTGTGTGCAAGACTTGCTTCTTTAAGCATGTCCATCCATCCTGGATCCCTTTGTTTTCAAGGGCTGTTTCTCAAGGTACCCTCTGAACTAGTCTTCTGAGTAGGCCAAAATCTACACTCTGAAAGTCCAGGATAGAAGTTTTGTTGATGACCCTCTTTGCATCTCTAAGTATTGGAAACTATTATTTCATGGTCACTGTGCCCCAGACAGCCTCCGACCACCACGTCTTCCACCAGACTCTCTGTTTTGAACAGCAGGTCTAGTGGTGCCCCATCTCTGGTAGGCTCATTTACCAACTGGAGCAGGAAATTATCCTCCATACTCTCTAGGAGTCTCCTAGACTGCCTCTTCTCTGCAGTGTTGAGTTCCCAGTAGACATCAAGCAGGTTGAAGTCACCCACAAGGACAAGGGCTGGCGATTTTGAGACATCTGCCAGCTGCTTGTTGAATAATTCATCACCCTCATCATCCTGATTGGGTGGTCTGTAACAGACTCCCACCAGGATATCAGCCTTGTTGGCCTTCCCCCGATTTTGGTCCACAGGCACTCGACCTTATTGTTACCAACTTCAAGTTCTACAGAGTCGAGAAACTCTCTAACATACAGAGCCACCCCTTCACCTCTCCTACCTTGCCTGTCCCTTCTGAAGAGCTTGTGGCCATCCACGGCAGCACTCCAGTCATGTGAGTGATCCCACCACATTTCCGTGATAGCGATTACGTCACAGCTTTCCTGCTGCACGATGGCTTCCAGCTCCTCCTGTTTGTTACTCATCCTGTGTGCATTAGTGTACATGCACTTCAGCTGGGCTGCTAGTTTCACTCCTAACTCTGGCTTTCCACCCTTAGGCTCATCTCTGGAGAGCCTGGTTCCAACCCCTTCCCCCTTCAAACCTAGTTTAAAGCCCTCCTGATCAGCCCCAACAACTTACAGGCTGGAGTCCTTTTGCCCTTGCTAGATAGATGAAACCCATTTGACTCTGGCAGGCCTGGTGCCATAGAAAATACCATAACCTTACATATTGTAATACATATATGTCTGTGTATGTAAGATTATAAAATATGTATTTCTAACCCTTGTGGTTATAAATATGAATCAACAATAGCCAGTGCATGAAATAAGAACTGCCTTCAGAAATCAGGTAGCAACTGTCTCACAGCGTTTCTTTCTTTGTTTTTGTTTTTCTGTTGATAATCCTGGGGTTTTATAAGCATTGACTATTGGTCAAGCCAGAAAATTTGTCAGCACAGATTCTCGTGATAGATTTTCTAAATATCAAAGGATGCAAAACAAAACTCTTGAATAGTGCAAAATAAAAAATTTGTAAAATAGATGTTTGCCTATTTTATTTTACAAGAATTACTTAATTCTTGTAACTAATGTGTAAATAGCTAACTCTCCTTGTTTTGCTCACTGTTTCATCCATGTGAATGCTATCTGATACAAAAAAATGATCCATTTCTTGCAAAAAAAAGTGCAAAACCAAAGAACTTTACACAGGCAACTTCTGTGAATTTGTATTCTATGTGATGGAATCTTCTGGTTTCTACAGAAGTCAAATTTTTTCATCATTATTTGCATATTAAATTCCATAGACATTTAAAGTCACATAATGTTCATTATTAATGTAACTGATAAGAAATTGAATGAGGATATATATTGGACTTTTAATTTCACAACCACCTAATTTCATGAAAAAGCCAAAAAAGCGCTATCAGTTACTACTGATAGCAGCAAACCCAGCATAATCAGTGCCCAATACCAAACAATGATACATGTTCCACTGGAAGAAACACTCATAGAAGACTGTAAATATGGATAATAAACAAAAAGCATTTTTCAGGGTATTTATCCTTTTCTCCATCTTCCCCCTTCCCCACCCTCCCTGATACAATTCTAGAATACAGATATACCTCACAAAGGTAGTGTACCTTGGAGCTTAATAATAACTTGCTGAATTTTTAGGAGGAGGAATAATCTACAACACGTACAGTCTGTGGACAGGCATCACAGGCCATGTAATCTCTCTTACCTACAGTTACCCTGTGTCAGATGCTTATGATGCATAAGACCAACTCTCTACTCTGTTGCAGCACTTTATACTAGTGCATATCATCAAAAGTAATTTGAATGTTTATCAGCATCTTGTGGCACAGTAATGGATCTTTTTACAATTACATTCAGAACAGTTTCCTCTTCTGTCTTAATTTGTTCCATCACTGGAAGTGTTCAAGGCTAGGTTGGATGGGACTCCAAGCAGTCTGGTCTAGCAAAAGGTGTCCCTGCCTGTGGCAGAGAATGTGAAATGAGATGATCTTTAACGTACCTTCCATCTCAACCATTAATTTCTGAGTATAGGATGGAGAGAAATTTCTCATCTTGTTCCTCCTTCTTCCCCCTAGGAGTTTTTTAGAGGTTCTAGGTTAGGTTCTAGGTTATGTTCTAGTTACTATTACCTGCTCATCTCTCATGGCAACAAACAAGAGAGGAGAAACCTCAGTTGCATCTGTGACATTTGCTTCTTGGGACTGATACAAGAGTGCAGCAAATCTTACTGCACTAGGTCAGGTTTCTGTCTGTCATGCTGCATGAACTTTCTCCTCACCAGCATGGGAGACAGGACAGGATATTTAATGGCATCTCAACCACTGCAGTGTCCAACGTGCATATAAGCACACATCCTCCTTTTTTGATGCTTTTAAAGTGAATATGCCAGTCTGTGAGCCATTCTGTAAGGAACAGGCAAATTTTTGTTATATAAAACAGTAACATCAGGAATGAAGCTGAGACCTGCAGCAGTGCCAGCAGCCTGGAGCAGCATCTAACTGCCATAAACCTCAACATAAAGTTTGGCATTACAACCAGGACAGCCTTGAGTTAAAGTGCTGCAGGAGGCTTCCTCCCTTTTCTTATTTTGGTTTGTTGAACTTTTTAAAATTTTTTTTTACTCTGTTTTATTGTAGCCTTGGAGTGAGACTGTTCATCCAGTTTCACCCAAAGGAATTCTTCTTATGAACCTGTTTATTAATTGTTTTCAGAGTGAATTTTCTGCTGGATCGGCCAGATAAACAGACTTGCTGTTGATGGAACAGGTTCAAGGAAAGTTGGCATGCATGCAGCTGGGATTAGTGGCAGTGACAGAGCACTCATGGTCAGATCAATTCAGCTATAATGTGAAACAAATGCAATTCTAGTCAGTTTAACAATGGTGTCTCAGACAACTTTGGTCCACATAATGTGGTCCCACTTCCATCCTGACTGTCTTGAATGTTACCCCTCCTGGCTGCTCATTCCCAGTCCCTCATTTCCAGTGCCATGAGCACCTTTGCTTTTCTGATCCTGCAGTGAGACAGCTCAGTGCATTAAATGAGCATGAAAATATTTTTATTTATTTTAGTACCCTCTGCTGATACAAGCAATGTCAGACAGGTAATCTCCTTTACGATGAACTAGGACACTCTTCTCTTTTGCAGTGCATGACAAGAGAATGCACTAAAGTCCATCTGTCCAAGTTCTTAACTATACAAGTAGCCCTTGTCCCACGTACAGTTTTGTTAAGCATCTGGAAGTATTTTCTTCCTCATATTAAAAAAATGCCTGCTGTAATAAAAGGATGATATTAATCAGGATTTAAAAGAGAAGATTTCTGATTGTGGTCCATTTCTTTCTCTAATCTCTCAAATTTCTTCATTATAATTTTTCACTGTCTTGAGGATTTTTGTGATTATTTCCTGGGTTTTGCCCATGTTATAATTTCTATCTTTTTTTTGTCTCTTATGTTTCAGTTGCAACCAAACTCAGAGCTTGGCCAGGACATCCTGAATAACTGCCTTGCAATCCAGACCCTCCAGCCAGCCCTGTCACCACATGACACTGCAGATAATTCCATGGAATACTCCCCAGGCCCTGTTCATAATATTTACCCAGGTATAGAAAAAGACATATGAAAAGCTGCTATGTAATTGCTCACTTAAGATGAAGGATGATTTTGCAGAGTAGGATGTACTCTGAAATCCATATCTATCTCATAAGAATAGAATCTGCAAAGTAATATAAAAATACAGATTTTGAACAGATTTTTATATGGGTTTTGGAGGGAGGCATGCCAAATCATACTATATCCATGAAAAGAACTACTGCAACGTAGAGCGATATTTGACTTCTGCTACAAATTCACTGCTACTATTCCTTGTAGGCATCAAGAATATGTTAAACTTCGTTTAAAAATCACAGTATTTTCCCTCTTACTTATTCATAGATCACATATCAGTTTTCCAGTTGATCTACATCAATGTACTTAAATGCTGCATTATGAGCTCTCATATTATCACTATAAATATGCCAATAAACACATTTATTCTATAAATGTAATTCTATTTTATTGTACAGTGTATAATTTTTGTTCACATTTCAACTAAATTTGAAACAGTTGGTAAGCTATAATACATCTCAAAGCTCAAGACAGCATGGACAGGATATTAACATTTTTTATGGATTATTTTAGTAGTTGTGAAGGCATCTGTTTTTAACTTTTATACAGAATGCATTACATCTTCTATCAATCCAACTTTTAAGTGAGAACCAGATGTAGGCAGTGAATGAATTGGTTGCATTAATGTTATGTGCAGTGATGAAAATTACATTATATGAAGTGGCCACTTCAAAAAGTAGTTTTATTTTATTGAGAGGCTTGTAAGGCTATCAGTTCTATTATATGTTTTTGTCAAGGCTGCTGTGAGTTACACACTTGCTGGTGGTGATGCAGGTTAATATGACAAAAATTAGGAAATATAAAGCTGTGACTGTATTCTAATTTATTTAATAGTTGGTATTACTTGTACACTGTTAAATTTTAAATGCCATATTCTGAATATAGGGTGAGTGTGGCATCTGTTACTTGAAAGCATAAAGAAACTTCAGATTTTAGAGATGCAATTTGGTCCAGGAAATCTCTGGGAACATGTTGTTAGTTATAGTTATTTTTTTCATGTTGTATGTTGAGAGGGAGTTAGGTAGTGAGGAATGTTGAGATTTAAAATAATTATTTAATGGCATTGCCCAGTGTAAGGTGCAAAACTGAGAGATAATAAAGACTCAGCTTTTCATTTTCCTTTCAAATCCCTAGGCAGAATAGAAGGTGGGATGGGACATTGTGTCACAAGAGCCGAAACCAGATTGTCAGAAATTGAGGACATTCTCACAGGAGATTTCCACAGCAACCTGTTGAGCACTCATTTCTTTTAGCTTCCAGACTCTGATTAAGTGTCAGACTCCAGCAGCTTGGTCAATCCAAATCTAGGCTGACAGTGGCTTGAAGAAACTGTTGCTTGTGACCAGCCAAGTTAAGCTGCTGCCTCCAGCCAGCCCTTAGCTGGCAGTTGTCTGCAGTTGTGATGTCGCACAGACAGCTTCTAAGACTGTGGCATTACATTTTATAGTCTCATTCATGCCTTGTCTTTAAGTACTTGGTGTTTACAGCACTACTAACTATTGACATAGTTTGATATAATAAATTATTTTACTTGTTTCTTACTTGGCACTGCTTCCTACTGTATGGCAATTTTTATAGCGTATTCTTATCAGCATGAATTTCTGTGTAAGTAATAATCTGCTTGCCCTTACTTGTGTTCACAGTTATCTATTACTTGGAAATTTCTTGTAGTTTTATTCACTTGTGTTGTTTCACATCAGTTAACTGAGAGTATTATGTCAGGTATAGATGAATACATGTCACTCCATTTTGACAACCACCCAATTCAGTTGAAATGAGTTATTTCATTAACTACTCATCAGGACTGCTACCTAATAATATACTCTGTGAATCAATAAGGTACCTTTTCCAGGCAGGGAATTACTGTATTGAAATGGCAATATGAAAATTATTCATGAACCAAGGAGAGGAAAGTAAAATATACAAAAGCTTAAGTGTCCTGCCTTACAGAAGCTACTCTCCAAAATTCTTTAAAAACATTTTTTTTTGTATATAACAAAATATAACAACAAATTATGAGACTTCAAAAAAAATAACGTTACTTTTACTGGGTACTGTTTGATACAGCCTATTATCTGAAATGTGTCTGTGCTACTTTTCAAGTAGAAACAAGAACAGATTTCCATTCTTCCAGTGATGTCAAATCAAACTTTTCTGACTCGAAGGTGACTTTGCTTATCATTGATGCACATTTAAGACTTCTGAAGATGTCTACAAAATAAATGTTTGAAAGCAAACTATTAGAAATATGTAAGAAATGTCAAAAGTAGACGTATGGAAGCAATAGTACATAGTACAACGCCTGTAGGGACAACTGTACAGTTTCAGTACTGTTAGAGTACAGAATCTAGAAACACAAGAATATTTAAATTAAATACAACGATAATATTTTTGATTATGTACCTACTACTTAGAGTTAACTTCCAAAAATACTTTTTCTTATCTTGTAGTCCTAATAAAAGAAATGTGAACTTGCTTAGGTATAATCTTACTAATACAGTGAAGTAGCATGACAGGTCCTTCGCTTAAAACTAACACAACATTGTATTTAAAGATCTAAAGCAAGCATACAGACTCTTCTAAGGTTAAGTATAGTGATAGCATCTGGGTTTTAATTTTCAAAAATACATAGGCTTATGGGCTTATTCACTTCACAAAATGAAGATGTGAGCAATTAATTCATAAGAAAATAAGGATGATTTTTTTTTTTACTATGTAGTTGTATGAACTGTTTATAGTGCAATCTAAAATCTGTAAAGCTGAAAGAATCATAAGTAATGTAATACAAAAAATACTTTTACTGTGCTATTTGGTTAAAGCTTGACCATTTCATATTTAAGCATAAACCAGAATGTGCAATTCATATAGGAATAGCTAATGAATCTCATACACAGCTCTGCTCAAGAGCAAGCAAATGATATCACTTAAGCTTGGCAATTGCATGACTTTCCTTGCAAGTTGGCATTCAAAAGTTGCATCTATAAAGTTACATAACTTATTTGAATTCTAAGTGTTTTTTAAATAATTTCTTATGTTGTATGTTATGCTTTATTGTGAAACTTCAGCCTAACTATTTTTATGCCTATGATTCAAGTTGTGCTTTGCTTACATAATACTTTTCTTTGTGGTTTTTTTTCCCCACTGAAATAGTACTAAGCCAGGTGCTCTGTGCACATAATAAGAGAACAACCAATCCCTATGGAGTATGTGTCTAAGATAGTTTAGGAAAGTAGGTAGAAACAACAGGCAGGTAAAGAATAGAGTACAGGTACAGGAAAAAATAAAACGGTTTTATTAAAGCAATTGTCCCAGTGAGCAAGCTCCCTAAGAGATGTCTGAGAAAAAAGGCAGTCTATTTGTTGAGGCTGACAGCCTTGGAAAGTAGTTAAAGCTCGTTAATGTAAGAAAAATCAAACTGAATGAAAAGGAAGAAGTGACATGTGAATGTCCCTTGCCATGAAAAACAAAATTGTGTTTGATGCATAGGGATGGAGACAAAAGAGTCAGTGATAGGGATACCAGCAACAAAGAGGATCTCTGTTGTCACTCTTTAGGGTGAATTTAAGTGTTGCATAGTATCTAGAACTCCTGGTGAATGTGATGTAGTCCCAGATAGGACCATACACACGTTACAGGGAGTTGAAAAGTGTTAATATTATTATCTATCTTAGTTTAAGGAGGATAGATTATTTTCCCTCAGACCTGTCCTTTTATTCACCAGTTTTACTTCTGAGTTTATAATTTCCATTTTGAGACACCTTAATGGTTCTCCAAAAGTTCATGCTATGTTCTGGTTCATGTTGTAAAGAAGAGAACATTTACTGATGGATTAGTGTGTAAGCAACACAGCCATTTGCACCTTTTATGGCGCCTTTCATCATGATGAGACAAAACTTTAGAAACTGCAGTCCTCTGAAAGGGAAAAAAATGTCTTAAAAGGCAAGGATGAGATCTAAAGATAAAATCATAGTACTATGAAACTAAGTCATTTTATATTCTTACAGTTTAATTAGATTTTTTCATGGTAAAATAGAAGTTACCCTGTTTTTGCAAGGAATAATTTGTGTTTTTATTTTGACAGTCTGAATGTTCCTTTGCAGTGTACTGATATGTTAAATATTCTTTCTGCTTATTCTATCAGAAAGCATGTTTAGTTGTTTTTCGTTATTTTCTTCTGTGCTGCATGTAAGCATAAAATAAGAAATTTGAAAGTTCATTCCTCTGTTTTTCCCTCTGCATTCACCTTGATGCTCTTGTGAGAGACAGGCATGAAGAAGGTGACTTATTTGGTACATGAACAAAAATGGGAAAAACACATTCTCCTGTCTTAATGAGGGGAATTCTTCCTCAGCTCTTTCTCTGTGTTTTACACTGGTGGCTGAAGTCGTGTCTCATCTCCTGTGGGACCTGCATCCTCTGTACATCATTTAAAGTTCTACTGTCAGATGTCTGTTGTCACTTGGGTTGTGATGAGGACACTCTGGTCTGTATACAAATTAGCAAGCAGGTCATCCTCCACTCTGCCAGCTTTTCCAGCAACTGTGGCTCATGACACCTTCTCATGTCCAAAACTTTGGCATTACCTCTTTGTTTAGTCATCTAGAAACTTCCTTTATTGGAAAGTGTACAAGATCAACCTTATAGAAAATTACTAAACTGTTAATGATGGTTTAAAATTTTTGTATGTATTACTGAGGAGTCTGGGGCGATAACAGCAATATTACTCTTCAAGAAATTTGGGATTTTTACAGCTGAGAGAAAAATGTATAAAATATTTCACATTTTCAGGAACTGTGCTTTCTGCTTACCAGCTCTAAAAACACATGCTTTGGGAAGTATTTGACACCTCTTCTGAAACAGGAAGGTATAGAAGATTTGCAGCCTTAGTTAGACGAAAATTCCAAGACCAGGAACACGATTATGTCATGCCTGGTTGTATGAAAGTGTCGTTTGGAAGCAACAGAGAATATTATTTTATGTGGGTTTTTCTTCTTCCTTTTAAACAGAAAGCAACACTTGAGAAAAAAAAAACAGTTAGTTGCAAAGAATTGTCACTGCAGCTTTACAGGAGCTCTTACCTGTTGGTGTTTGGTCAGTTATCAGTATTATTGCCTGCATGAGAAGGATTATTTCTCTCCTTTTACTTTCAGCAGCCCTGATCGCCAGCACACAGACCAGTCAAAGTGCTACAGCAAGTGGGACAGTGTCCTTGTCCCACCCCAGCAGCCACCACTCCCCAGGACATAATACACAGGGTAGTCCTCTCCATCCTCCCCCTCAGATACCTCTTCTCTCAGCTGCGGTGTCAGAGAGGTAAGACCAGTCCCAGTTTTTGCAACACGGAGCCTGAGGCAGGACTGCCTTCAGAGCTGCCAGGAAGGGTGGAAACTGAATTGTCTGTGTACAGAGTCACTGGTGGCAGACCCCACCTAACGATTGCTGTGGGTGTGGGTTTATCAGGGACGCAGAGGTAAAAGAGACAATGTTATTCCAGCCTGGGCAAGGAGGCATCCCATCCATTTCAGAGTCTTCCTTCAATCCCCTCTTGACCACCACAGATGGCCCAAGCAAGGAAAATGATGCTGACTGGGATGCTGAACCTCAGAGGACCCCAACCATACTCACAGAATGGCAGCCCCATGTTTCTGTTTATCTGTGGGAGGAAAGTCATATTCTGTCAATATTCTCTCAATACTAAGCATTCATTCAGGAATTTGGCTTTTTTTTTTTTTAATTGACATTTTATTAAGACAAAGAGATAATGAACAAATTTTTATTTCACTGCTCTGAGAGATTAATTTATAGCCAGGATTTATTTTATGCTAATTATGTATGGTTTATTATATGCTGGTCAGGTATTACTGTTTCCATAATTTTAGATATTGCGGTGATGTAAAAGCAGATTGCTTGGAAGTGTGTTGATTTCATATTTAGACATCCCCTAAATTATTTTCAGCAATCTTCCCAATTATCTAGGTAATGTATGGTATTATAGATACGGAAATATATAGTTCATTGAACCAGAAGTCTAGCAGATCACAAGATTGAAGAGGCCCAAGCAAATAAGTTTTCAGTGGAAAATTCAGGAAGATAACATCATCATACATAATACTGAATTCTTACTATATGTTTATGCATACTTAAACTTTATTTTGTAAATATCTCTATTTTTCAGTTCTCTAAATGATAAATTGCTGTATTTCATTACTGTATTTCAAAGTGTTTAATTTCCTTGAGTGACAGAAATGCCAGTAATTTGAAGAGTATGGTCTCCAATTATAAACCTGAACAGAACATTCACTGGGTTTCTATTACTGGTAAGGGAGCCCCCGGTGGTCCAGGGGAAAATTCACTGCACTGTCACTGCAGAGACCCAGGTTCGATTCCCGGTCGGGGCCCCTCCCCGGGCAGATGGAGCTCGTTAGCCCGTAAGGCAATCCATCTACGTCCTGAGGACCTCGCTGCCACCGTCCAAGCGTGCTTGGCCCCGGCAGATGAACCTCAGGATTAAAGGGTGGGCTCAGTT
>NW_020955320.1:611598-650132 GCF_003031625.1 Empidonax traillii | reverse complement strand
TTCCCCGGTTCTTCGTTCGCGAAGAGACTGGCCATCAATTACTGGTAAATAAGCATAATTTTTTTCGATGAAAGCAGTACTTACTCTGCCTTGTGTCAGGAAGGTGGAAAAATGTGGTGGCTCAGGGAATTGACAGCAGTTAAAAGTACTTTTTTATTTCAGACTTCAGATGAATTCAGCCAGTTTGGGAGTGACTGAAAGTTGTTGAGCTTTTTGTACATCAGTCAGAGATAAAATGTGCTGCCTCATGATCATTAGACCTCAGTTCGGTCCTTCCTCTCCACTCCTGGCCACATAGTCCTGATCTTTTTCCCTTGCCCTGTCTCTTAACCTCTGTGTAGACCCTCTGAGGCTGTCCAAGCTCTGTTGCCTGACACAGAGACTTTTCTTTCCTAGTATAGTTTCCTCTCCAGTGCATGACCTGTCCAACATCTGTACCCAAAAACTGTCAGAGCTCAAGGTGACAGGCAGGGACAGGTCAACAGTTATTACAGGTATAAATATCATTATGAAAGACAGTGATCTTGTCATCAGCCCATTTCTGAGATTCCACTGGTGTAGAACCGTAGCAGATATATTTAGAGTGTGACTTAATTGAATTCATTCAATGCATTACAGACCTCAAGATAATACAACACTCTACACAATAATAAAAAGCTAGTATGATACACTCCTGTCTCATGTGTTAACTGTATAGAGCTTGTTTAGAGAGAGTGTACTCTCTCTAAAAAGACTAACTCTCATATGTGAAGGTACTTTGGATTAAGAAAAAAGGTGTCAGTGTCTTCATTTAGGTAGTGTGACAATTTCCAATTTAAATTCAGAAAAGAAAAAAGTATTACAGCAGTGTTAGTTTGGTGTCAGAATATATAATACAAACTATGGGAAATGTTTAAAAGAAATTCTACTTCATCTTGCATCTTGAATCTAATACGGTGCACTCTCCTAGGGGTCCTGCAAGTAGGTTGTCATTTATACCACTTCATAAGTGTAACAACAGCTGCGAAAATGTGAACTGAACAAACCTTCCATATAGAAAGTGCCGCAGATAGTGTCTTTGAAAGGCATAAATCACTCTGTTTATCTCAGTCTCTTTGTTGAGAGGACTACAGGATTTAGGGGGGCAAGTAAGGGACTCGTTCCCCCACATGCGAGTTGGAGTTGGACTAGATGACCTTTGAAGGTCCCTTCCAATCCAAACCATTCTTCTGTGCTTCCAACTTCAAACTATTCCACTGCATGGTTCCTGACAGAGTGGCATGCCTGGGGCATTCCAGAGCTAGGACTGACTGACCAGCCCTTGCCCTGACAGAAGGCTGTGTTTGTTGAACTCAAGCCAATCCAAACTGGCCTGGTGCTTTGATGACCCTGGGGGTCAATCATGTGCCATTTTTTGGACAGAAGTGGAAGGAGATGAGCACTTTCCCTACATCCCTGGGTACCATGGGATAGAGAAATAATTGGAGGGTTTCATCTGTGTCTTCCTCTGCTAGGGAGTGGGGACTTGATTAAGCCTTATTAATGTGAGAAAGTGAACCAAACATGGGACACATCTTACACTGCACTCATTCTGTTTACGTAATTCTGTGTACACAGAATGCAAATCAGAAAGTTTGGATCCAAAAAGTAATTTCACTTATCAAATGAAGAAGAAAAGAACATACGTAATAGAAATGCAGACTTACATTTTGTTTGTCCCAGCTCTTTGATACTAACTTTCAGTGCTCCCCTAACATGAAACACTGCAAATATTCAATGAAGGTATGTACCTAAAAGCATTTATATGAAAAGGAATGTGTACTTCACTTCCTTTTCATTCATGTTTGTAATACAAGGAGGCATGAGCACACAAGAAAGCTGAAATCTAATTAAAACTCAAAAATTTATGGGTTTATATGGCATAGTTAACATGCAGCTCAGTGCTGCAAAATTGAGGGTGCTAAATGCTTGAAATTATTACTTTCAAATTATTTTTCTAATATTTATTGAATTGTCCAGTATATGCATCTTGCTTTTGAGCAAGAAATCATCTGTTTACTGATGTGAGACCAGAACAAATTTTTTCAGGGACTTGGTGTTCCAGATGACTTTTTTACCTTCCTGTGAACGAGAGCTAGCAGTGTGTCTCTAAAGCCTGCTGCATCCTGGCTTCACAGGAATTTCTAGAGACTGTGTAAGGCTGAAAAGAAGATCTTAGGGCTGAACTATTCAGTTTAACAGCACTGTAATGGTATAATAAGTTCTGCAACTAGCTCCAAGCCAGACTTCCAGAAGCAAAAGCCTCTGAGTAGTTCTAACCAAGGAGTTGAGGCATACAACTTTCAGATGTTTACAAAGTCCTTTGTATGTGGCATACAAGGGGCTCCCCCAAAGAAATTCTTTACTTAAAGACCTCAACAGTGTGGTTTTGAAATAAGTACATAAGTTCTTTCAAGGCATGGGACACCTCATAGGATTGTCTGCTAAGACAATCACTTTTTTTTTGTTAGTGAGCAAATGGCACATATAAGTGGCTAATGCTAAAGAGTAGAGGTATCACAGAACCAGATCCAGTAAAAAAATATTTTTTTTTTTCTGTGTATCCATGACGGGTACTGGTCATTAAAAAATCACTTTTATATGTGCCGTTTTAACTAATGTCATCAAAAGAGATAAGCTTTGGTAACTTTGTAATCTACCTTGCTTACTACCAAATGTAGTCATACCCCCATAGGACACCTTTTCCTATCTACTACTGAAAAGGAAGAGGCTTCTTAATGGCTCCAGAAGAATTCCTGTTCTGATTTTGTACCCGTCAGGCACAGGAAAGGGCAACTTTCTGCAAATCTGGCAAGTTCCTGAGTGCATCGAGTCCTGGGCTTGGCCACAGTTTTTGATAGCAATTTCCAAGTGACTACAAGCTGGTCCTGATTGTTTCGGGAACAGAATTAAATTTGCAGTTCCCCCAGTAACACACTGAACTGAGACAAGTTTCTCTTTTGTTAAGCAGAA
Source organism: Empidonax traillii (assembly GCF_003031625.1). NCBI lineage: Eukaryota > Metazoa > Chordata > Aves > Passeriformes > Tyrannidae > Empidonax > Empidonax traillii. The sequence goes on along the minus strand of NW_020955320.1, from coordinate 647,141 downwards.
GGAAAGAAAAGATAGATAACTATGGACATGGGTATGAGTAAGCCTGAATTCATGACGTAATTCATAGATCATTATAGAGGCCACTACTGTCTACTAAAATGGAGCCCTGTCTGTCTGTACAATATAGTTCATTATTATTGGGACTTTTTTTTTGGATGTTAAATCAAATGTGAAATCTCTAAAACTATGCTTTTCCCTTTGAGTTTTGAAAATTATCTTTTCTCTTTTGGTGGCTGCTGGTTAAAACCATTTCTCAGATACTAATTTTCAAAAATTAATTTTGAAAACACAGAGGATTATATACAGTGAATTTTTAAATAATTAATTTTATTAAAGACTGCCTGTGCTTTGCTTTCAATCGCTAGCAGATAACAGTTTTTGTGTGTGAGTGCTATACAAAAAACTAACTACAGTCATTACTCAGGAGACACATAACTGGGTAGTTGCAGCACCTTTTAAAAATCTCTGATCTTTTTATCACAATATCACTACTGATTTCTCTTTTTAAAAAAGTTATTCTCTTGTATGATTGTGAAACACATGCATACTTTGTTCTCTTCCTCCTTAGCCTGTCTTTAAGTCTACTCTGCATCAGTTATCTGATGAACAATGAAATGCTTAACACATTAAAGACTCAAACTCAGTAGTGACATCTTTATCTCCTCCATCTATGTAGCATATCTGAAGGTGTGTTTATGAAGTTAATATCACATCAGCACGAAGACCATCCAAACGCCATCTAATATGCCTAAAAATGTGATTCTCAAAGAAAGCTGAGTACGTAGTAAATCATCCACAGTTCATCTTGGTACACTCCAAATGTAGATTATGGACCACCAGTAAATAGCTTTCAAATGAAGTCAAAATCAGGCAGATAATGTGTGGCAGATGGAAGATTCTGAGCTGCAGCCTAAAAGATCTGAAGAGACTTGGATTTAAATGTAGTTACACCCTGTACAATGACCCTGTCCAGAGGTGTTCTATAGCGCTACTACTGCGGTTGCACCTCCTGTTGTATTCAAGATGTAATAAAAGCTTCCTTACATTTCTTCAGGAAAACCATACTTTTTTTGCTAGCTTCAAAAAAAAAGTGTCATACTGTGTATTGAGATCCAGTCTCAGGACAAGGACCAGATCCACACTTCAGAATACTGGTAGACTGTGTTAACAGAGGCAGCTGCTTAGAACACAGGGAAGGATAGGTGGATACTCTTTCTCAGCAGACTTGCAGCTTGCTTTTAGCAATGGAGAGGCTAATCTGTGACAGGAATACTGTATCAGTTTCCACTAGCCCTTCTGCAGAAATGTCCTGGCTCTTTTTTGTTGGCCTTTCCATCTCTCCTCCTGGATGAGAAGGTGGCCCAGAGCCATTCCTGAGCCCAGGCTGAGCTTTCATTAACTAATCAGATCCCATTGGTCTAGTGGGTACTTTGATCATTGTGAGAGCTCCACAGGCTAGAGCTCTCACAACCTCTGTTTTCTGTCCACAAAAATGATTATAGCACCTAACTATAATGTACTTTGAGGTATGCAATTTTAAGGAAATGTAGAAAAAATGCCCATAAAAGAAGTAAAGTCTGTAAAACTCTTGTTTAAAACCTTCAAAAGTAGTGTCTATCCTTGTAGTGCCAGTGGTGACAGAGCTGTGAAAAATGTACCACTGAACCTATGTGGCAGCTTCATCACGAGGTTTGTTTTCAAGAGATCTCCTCCTCTGTGAGGCTTTTAACTTTATACTTTGAGTCCAGATCAACATTTTGATCTGGTCAGACTCTGGAAGCAATTTAACACTTGTCTTTATTTACATTATATTGCCTTTAGATTGTCCTTCAGGAAGGACAGCTACTTATTGATAGATAAAGTTGACACGAAGTCCTAAAATGAACAGCTTGCAGTGCCTAAGTTAGGTCCCCCATGAGGTATCTACTCCTATTAAGACTTAAATACAGAAGGAGTGGGTTAAAAAAAAGGAGTTTCCCATAATAGGGGTCAACTTCATAGTTTTCAAATCTAATGATATGTAATGATTTAAAAATATATCCTCTCTTATTTGGGCTGAACACTTATTTCAGAAGTCTGTATCTATGCAAATAGCTAAATGTGACAGTGATCTAAATAAACTAGAAACAATCTTTAGCTCTTATGTATTGGAGATTTTACAGTTTTGTGGTTTTGAACTCCTAGATTTGTTGCTCCGGCTCCTTCTCCTCACCACGTCAGCCACCAGAGAATGTCTGTTCCACATCCCATGTTGCAGAGACAGACTTCACAACCTCCCCAGCTTCAACAGCCTGCAGGATTGCCTCCAAAGACACACCAGGCAGCAGAAAGCCCTTCTTTTCAACCAAATACCCTCCACATCCAGGGTAAGAAGGAAGAATGTCAAACTGAAGATTGCTGACATTAGTTGTTTGTCAAAGGTGCTTTAGGGGCTGGCACTGATACTTTTAAGGCACTTTTCCTTTTGAAAGATGTTGGGAAGTAGCTTTCAGGACCCTGCTTTTATACTTCCTTAAAATTCTTACCTTAGCTAATTGTTATTCATCTTAGAATAGAAATACAGCTTTCTCTTTAAACTCATTTTCAGAGCTGACTGAATAATGGAAAAAAAATTTTAAAAATCATACAAAGTATTCATAAAAAAAAAAAGTTGCATTAAAAAAAATTGTTAGCTGATATTAGTTATATTAGTGTATCTATACAGATAGCTCTACTAGTAAGAGTTATCTTTGAATTGCAAAAAAAAATCAGATTTCGGTAAACAGAAACATTTCTAGCTTTTCACATTTGCAAATTAGTCTGTTAGTACAGTAGGTGACTCATATCTCACTCTTTCTGTTGCATTTGTTCTTAGCAGCCGGATGGTACCAAACGATTACTTGGTATTGTATAATTCGCCTGGTGGAAATGTAGAAATATACTGCACAGGAACACTATTTTGAAGTATTTCAGGCCAAAGACAGCTGGCATTTTTACATACCATAGCAGCAATGGCTATTCACTCATGATGTGCATTTCTTAATGGCAGTTGTAATGATTTTCTTGAGAAAATACTCTCTCTTTGTTGTGCCAGGCAGAGAGATGACTGAGGAGGGAATAGATGTCCATTAGAAACTTCCTACCTTATGGAAATGATAACTGTGGCAGTCATTCATTACATATCTGCAAGAAAATCTTTGTCCACATCAGTACAATAGGAGAAGGACTCTATCCCAAACTTACACCGACCACAGTTTCAGGTGTGAATTTGAGATGAGCTCTCTACCTGGGCTTTTCAGATATTCAGCACCTGTCAGGACAAAGCTCTTTATGTGATAAAGAATAAGAGCTTCTTGCTTTTAGACGCAATTCTTGCAGCATACAGTTATTTTATCATATTTAAAAATATTTCACTTTCCTAAGGAAATAATCCCATCATGTCAGAAAAACAACTGTTTGCTCTGTATCTTGACATCATGGATCTTGGCTGTAGTGTAACTGATAAAAAGAAACACAAGTGACATAACCCTGTGCATGTGTGTGTTTTAAACAGTTTAATAAGAGACCAGCTTACACAATTCAGAGTTGCAGCCCTGAGAAGAAATGTTCAGCTCATGAAACTTTATTAGCTATACTGCTTGCCTTTTTTTTTATTTTTTCCAGCACTGCATGAAAACACAGAAAACTGATACTACAGGTAGTTCTCTAGCAGATAATTTTGAATGATGGGCTAGATATGGTCAGGGTCTATGGCCTGACTTGCATGTGGTTTCATGTTATCATACATTGAGCTGTATTGGAGATTATCTTGGGCATGGCACCATGTGAATAAAGGAAAGAGCTCCTGACACCAAGTTAGGAGATTTTGCTTTCATATTGGGCTTCAATTCTAAGACCTCTCCCCTTCCACTTGAGGCACTGTAGATGCACACAAAAACATTTAGAACAGTGCTAAATAACTGAGGGGAGGACAACTACATATGCTTTTTTCTTGTTTATAGCTCTCTGTTTTATAAGATGTGTAATTGACACTGGATTACGAAAAGAACATGTATCTAGGAAAGTTGCATTACTTTTCTTTGCTCTCTTTCCATCATAAAAAATTTTCTGGGAATTTTCTAGTCAACATAAGTGCTTTTTGCACTTCTCTAGTCCTTTCTGCTGTTTAGATTTTAATGTACTGATGGGTCAAATCTTTGATAGACAATATTTTTTTACTTTAGCGGATGACCAAACAGAGAGAATGTGACTCAACAGTAGCTCAGTGCCAAGGTAGATATTTTTTCTGCCAGACTTGAGCTAGCAATAGTCAAAGTTACTGGCAGATTGTTCTACACTGGCAACAGGATGCTGTGAAAGGCATAAATAGAGAATGAGCACAGAGTAATAGTGAAAGGACACTTGTGTCTTGAGGGATCTTGCTAGCTAGTTCAGACCACTCACATAGAAATGGTTGCTTCTGTTAACTAGTCTGACTCAACAATAAACTTGCATGGTGCATCTTCTTTCTGGTTGAGAAAAATGTTTATTTTTAAAACATTTTTAAACAAGGCAAAACCTGTCAATAGCTTCATGTAGCTAATATAGCTTCAAAATCAAGTTTTGGATGACTATTGTTTTTTCTTTAATTTTCTACTAATTTACTACTGTTGATTCTTAAATGTCAAGACTGAATATTTAGGGATTGATGGCTTGTAAATTCCTAACAGTCTGACGTGGTTTTGTTGCAGTTAAACTTTAAGAAAAAAAACAAAACACCACATTGAAACCATCTCTCACAGCTAGGGTAACCCTTGCAAAAAGATGATGAAATTTGTGAGTGGTCAGCCTCTCTGGGAGTGAGAGGCAAATTTTGCCTGCTGTGGAAGGGGAGCCATGCTTCTACTTTTTATTTTTCTTTGGGCTTCTCTTCTTTCCTCTCTCCTCTCTCCTCTCTTCTCTCTTTTCCTTTATATAAAAAGTGCATTAAAAGGTGTTTTCCAAGCCCTCTTTCACCCTTTTCCTTCTTTTTCCCCTGATGTTGATGTATTAAGGGTTTAGGGACTGTTTTATTGCTTTTTCATCTATGCTAGAAGAAAATTCATCTGGAATGACTTGGTCATATGGATATTGATTAAATAGACTGACTAGAGGATTCAGCTCTACACAACAACTTTTTCTAATGACAGTAATGTCACAGGAAATTCCTTTAAATGCTTACAGAGGTAGGGGGTTATTTTTCTGACAGTGGCTTTTAGGTATGACTTACCTCAACATATTCTTTATCAAGAGAATAGCACACCAGCCTTTAGGCAGTAAGTTTTTGCTAATAAAATCTTCAGAGAGTCTATTGTTCCTGAGCCTATTTTTGAACAGTCAAGGTCTACAATTTCTATGTAACACCTTGAAGATAATGCACTGTGTTTTTCCTTTATGCAGAGAAAGAGAGTGGTGAGAACAAGGAGACACAGCACTGGCAGAGAGGAGCTTGATTCACAGTTTTTCTTAAAGGAAAAGATACAGATATTCTGATACTGATTTGTGGGTTTACTTCTGACATTTACTCCAAGACCATATTATAGAAAACAGAAATAAATGCATCCCAGTGATCTTCTATATATAAAAGCCTTCCTTCAGACCAAACTAAATCTCCAAAGCTTAGACTTAGACAGTTCTTTAGGCAGGAGAAAAGACCTTGCTTCCATGAGAAAATCTCTTGACCAACCTACTGCAGAGTATCTGTCTGTTTCTTCTTAGACTGCATGTGCCCCCTCCTACAAAGAAGAGTGAATTTTGTTATATAAATACATATTTGGCATGGACTTCAATGTGAATTTGCCCAGTGCTTATATGCCTCTGAAATACCACTTCAGGAACAAAAAACTTTTAGAAAAAAAAACCCTGGTGGGGATTTTTTGTGCCACATGACACAGTGGTCTTGGTTCTCTTCCCTGTGGACTTATCGCTGCCAATGAGTGGGTTTAGACTCTCACCCTGTACTTGCAAAGAGCAGGCCCCATCATCATCTAGCAGCCCTGCTGAGTCTCTGCGTATGTCCCCACTATCAGCCAGTTGTCTTGGCGTCAGTGACAGACTCTCAGTTGTTACTCAGACTTTGCTTGGGTAATCTTCCTTTATTTGGAATTAAGTGTTTTCTTTGATTTTTCAGGCAGATGCACAGTGGGGTCTCTGGAGAGAACCAGTTTAGAGAGCAGGACTGCGGAGTATAGATATTTCCTGAAAAATTTCAGCTTCTAGACAGTCAGTACCTCTCACAAGTTACACGTGGAATCAGGATATCCGAAGATGAAGCAGAATGTGTTTGGAATTGGTAGCCAGTGGAGGAAGTTTTAGGGAGCTTCATATCAACACTATTAGTGTAAAATTATTAAAGACCTGGTGTTATGGCAGTTGAGGCTTTCATCATTCTCTCAGCCACAATTCCACATGCCATCCTTTGTATTTCTGTCTAGGTCTTTTACTGATGGCCTTCTTCTCCTTGTTCTAGGTTTTTATGGGCAGCTTCAGACTTTCTGCCGTTCATATCATGCTGACACTCAGAAGAGCGTACAAAATGGTGTTTCTTGCAATATGGTTCCTCCTTTTGAAGACTGCATATCTCCCACTTCAGCTGGCCAGGCAGGGCTTGGCATTTTCCATCGAACTTTTTCAGGTCATCCTGGTATAACAGGTAAATGACAGCTGGTGACTTTGTGGTTGATTGTGTACAGTTTGTGAACGTTGATCTGCTTGAGCCATGTGAGTGGAACGTCTCGTGACAGATTTGACTCTTTGACTCACAAAGAGGAGATGGTTTTCAGACCTTTGTGGAGTGGTTGGCATTGGGAAGCAGTCACCATAGGTGACAGCAACAACTGGCTTGTGTGTAAACTGTACTCTGTTGAGGGCTTCTCAATGTTCTAACCTGTGGAGGTCATACAGTCTCTAGTTTGTGTATTTGCTTTGAGATGCAGTCTGTTGAGCCTTGTATGATATTCGTGCAGCCACTCCACTTCACTGATCGTGTTGTAGCAGGGACCTGAGGTGATTTAAACCACTGATTTTGCTTTGTGTATGTTTGGGTTTTATCAGTCTTGAATTTAATTCATTCACATTTCTATGACAAAAACTGCCTTGGTGTGCACTAATCTGTGTGCACTTAACTTAGTCTCTACCCAGATGAAAAGAACTTCAGGGGCTTGCATGCTGCTCTGGAAGGGATAAAGTTCCCTCTGTGCAGGGGATCAGTACAAGACAGTGAAGCTAATCTTAGGGCCTAAGCACAACTATGCACCAAGTCTTTTATTGTTCTTCTACACAGGATGAATTCACTTAACACTTACTGTTCTTTGAAATCCCTTTTACATCCTTGCTCCTTCAGTAGTGCATGCAAAGCCAATGCACCTGTAATTTCAGAGAGTCATCTCACAGTATGTAAACCTGTTATCCAAAAGGTGGGGGTTTTTATGCAAACAGTTACTCTTGTGTTTACTACTATTGCTTGTAGAAGGTTGTCATTTCTGTGCCAGGCTTTGCTTTACAGCAATTCATTCTACAATATTTTATCATGAGTTCAGTATGATGAAATTTTTTAGGCAAGCATGAAGTTTATTTTTTAAATTATCACAATTTCAACACCCATTGTATGGGGAAGTGTTAGCTCTGATGAATTCTGCTGTGCATCAGACTCAATTCAGACAGAACTGAAAATTCCTCCCTTGGTAAGCAGTAAGTGATGTTATTAATTTCAAACATATGTTGGCTTGTTTGTTTTGTTTGTGTATTTGATTTAAAGCCATTTCCAGATCTATGTATAAGTATTAGAACATATTTCATGATATAGCTATCCTAGTTAATTAACTGGTTTTTTGGTTTTTTTTCCAGTGTATGACTTTCCAGCAGGGTCCATAGGTATCTTTGGTGATTCAGCTTGCAGCATGCCAGAGGACAGCGGTTTGCTACAAGTAAATGCAGTGGATCATCCTTCTAGCCAGCTTTCCTCCATATATACTGAAGGCTAAAGTAATATAAATCTAGTTACAAAAACTTCGTTCCATTTCATCTTACCCTTCTTGTATTTCTCCACAAAATGTTTCTCTTCATGAAACTGGCATGTATGTATGGGGATACGACTGGATATACATACATAATGGAGAGGAAAAAAGCAATCACTGAGCATTCTTCATTTAATCAAGCTCCAACTGAGAAGGGGAATGTTTAGAGAAAGCAAGCTTTGCCAAAACCTTAGTAATTGTTTCTTTTCTTCTCGTCTGTGGCACAGCAACTCTATTTTTTTATTATTTCTTCTTTTTAATTTCTCAAAGGGAATTCAGAGACCAAATAAGAAAACTGCTTGTTAGCTGCAATCCTTTCAAGCTGAATGGGTGCACTTGCTGAAGAACAAAGCTTCAGAAAATTCCTTTTTCAAAAGAGGAAAAGATGTAAAACTAGAGCATACTACAAACCATTTCAAAGGCATACAGCTTTTTGCACAATCTGTTTACATATGATGCTTCCAACCTTAAACACACACAAGTATCCAGAAGGGAGAAAAATTAGACATATAATTTGGCACTACCCATCGGAGGTACTGGTGTGGCTTCTTCTTGGAGTCAAATATCATTGGTACTGTATTTCTTACAGGCCTTGGGTTATGTGTCTCTTCCTTCCCTCTGTATTTTGAGCCGTACAATATGGGTATTGCTATTTTTCCAATATTCATTCCAACCCAATGCTTTAATTGTGAATAAGAAGGGTTAAACACATGAGAATTTACGTAGACTTTGTCTCTGTTTAGCACAGATGCCAGATAAGAATAAGTACATTTTAACTTTCTGTTGCTTTTTAATTACATTGTAGAACTTTATTGCTGTACTATGCTAATACTGTGCTATAGTTTTCTTTAGGGAGGTTTAAAATACTGTGTAGGAAAGATTCTTCCTTAAATTCCACAGATTTTTTTTTAAAAACCAATTTGTATTGATTCAAATAAATTTTTGTTGCCCTAATATTTTCTATAACATATTTCCAGAAAGAACTACTCTTAAGTGTGCTGTGTCCCCTCTGGTTACTTAGAGGTAAAATTGAACTGGTTTGATGGGTTTGATTTTTCTACTCAGGGTCAGCTCTAGTCTTTGAATTTAGTCCAGGATGCAAGCAAATATGGTTGCTCTTCATGAAAGATGCAAGATTGTCAGTTAAATCCAGTATTTTGCAGTGAAGACCTGCCATCACTGTGATCCTATATGCCTTGGAAGCAACTGTCACATTATGCAGGATTGAATTTTTAGGTGATTAATCCTTTTTCATCCATTTTGTGGACTTCTTAACTGTGTTAGTGTGCATCTTAACTTTTTCATGATCTGATATAATAAGGACAGAAATTCAGTTCGTTCTTACAGGCTAGACCACAACTATGCTTCTGAAATCACTCTTCTGCAAAGATGAACATAAAAAAATGTTTATACAAACTCTTTTTTGAGTTTTTCAATCTTTTGAGGTTTTTATGTATTAAGTATATTCTTATGTGCAGATGCATGTGCTTAAATGTTTAATGGAGAGATTTTCATCCAATAAATACATAGAATATATGGACAAACCATGCAGATAAATGAAGTACAATAAGAAGTAGTGTGACTAAAATACAGATAATTCTGTGCTAAGTTCTTCCCCCTTTTATTCTGCATCTCAGATCATAAGTGAAGGCGTTGCTTTGCTCCAACTTGCAGTAACAGATCCAGATTTTACAATATGTGGCTTGCATTTGATTAAATGACATCAGGCATCCCTTACAGCTATACATGCACAGTCCTTTTGCATTAGTGTAGGATCAGGCCCAGTGCACTGACCACGAGTTTCGCTTTTTAATTAAGCTTTACTTTTGTCTTATCTTAAAGCCCTTTATGCATTCACTGCACAAGCATAACTTGATTCAGCAGAAATAACTAGTCACACTGAACAATTCAATTTCAAATGTGTGGGACTGTGTTTTGTTCCACTGAAGTCAGCCAGAGCAGGATCAGGCTCAATGTGGACATAGGTGTGTAACATACATATGTACATACATACTTTGTATGTATAAATCCCTCAAGGTTCTTTTAACCATGTGGTTGTCCAGAGTTTGTCCGTTGCTGTGCACAGAACTGAAATATTGTTGCTATCTTCAGATCTGTACTACCCTGGCTTTTAAACATTTTGAAATATTTTTCTAGTATCTGAATGTACAAACTGTTCAGTAGAGCAGAGGATTTTATATTTTGAAACACTCTGACCAAAAGAAAAGTGGGAGTACAGAATTCAAAAAGGGCTTTCATAATTTGGGGCTTCATTACATTTAAAAAAAGAAAATTTTTGCAAGTCATTAATTCGTTATTTCAAATATATATAATATATATATATATATTCACAGGTTTCCGTGAGCCTTAATACTAAAAAGAAGGAGTTAGGGTACAGTTACATCAAGCACATGAGAGTGGGCTACCAGATTGTAGGAAAGTATGCCTTTGTTTACTTATCTTTCAGAGAGAGAGGATTCTTCACAATTATTTCATTATTCTCTTTGAAATTGGACTGATTTCAGAACATCAACTCAATCACTGAGGGCAATTGTATAAAAAAGAATTATTTTATCTCAAGTATTTAATTAGGGAATTGTGTTTGTCACATGTTACAATGAAAAAGGTGCTTGGGAAAATACATAAAGTAATGCCAGTTACTGAGTTATCTTCAAATACTTGTGCCTTACTGATTTTTATGTTGTTATTCTACTTGCTGGATTGTTAATTTTCTAAAGGGATTCATGTCTAGAAAATGAAATTATTTTAGACTATGGACATGACAAAATATTCGAATGAAATTATTTACAATTCTTCTATACAATTCACTTGTTTTCAGACTCAATGATCTATTTATATCTTTATTAGAAATGGGTCTACACTGGAGTTCAAAATACAGTCTCAAAGTGCATATGTACATGTGGGAGTATATGAGAGTGTACGTGTTTATTTGGATCTCCCTTTCTATGTATATATACACACAAGCACACGAGCATTATGGTTTAATAATACCAGGTGCTGAAGTATTGAAGTGCTAAAACCATCTGTCAATCTGTCACATTGTATTTTGTTTTCAGCTTTCTTTGAAGAGGTGTGAATGAGTATAAAAATTACATTTTAACTGTTTATTCCCTGTTTTCCCTGTGTAGTTTTATAGCAGATTTTTTTAAACAGCACTTTTTTGTTCTTTGTATGGAATTGTGTTGTTGGTTGGTTTTGTTGGTTTGGGTTTTTTTTTTAATATATATTTTCTAGAAGCAGGTAAAGCAAAAGAAAATTGCCATTTAAAATTAGCTGAGAGGGGTTATATTTAAGAAAAAAAATTTCTTTTGTTCTGTACAAAAAGCAGCATCTTGTGTAATATTTTTTACACAAAGCACTTTGGTAAGGAGAGAAAGTGGGATTATGTTTTTCCTAAACCTTACAGAGTAATCTGCATATTTATACACACTTACATATACACATATGTTCTTAATCTGCCATACTGTATATCTGGCTGATAGTTGCTCTAAAGAAATACTTGTTGCATGTCATGGAAAAAAAAAATCAAAATAATTAGTTACACTTTTTGCTGTACTAGTATGTATAATTTTTTGATTTTTTTTTTTACAGTTACTTTTCATACAATCATAAGTTATTTTTGTCCTGTTTGATAAAGTTCTGTTTTGTGTAAAAAGGAAAGTGAAATGTGTATATGGATGGTACATATTAAAACTTGAAAACTGTAACTCCATTCATTATGTTACCTGTAGAAAATCTTATTGTTAGATGCCTTTAAAGAAGACTGCTCCAGCCATTGTCCTTCCCCATAAAACTACTAGTGTTTGCATAGATTATACAGAAACAGAAACAGAAACAGGAGAAAAGAAACCCTCAGAGATTTCTTCAAAAAAAATCTCGCATTAGGTTTTTAAGTCTGGATTTATTATTGTTACAGTGAGGCTAGAGACAGAGATAGAGATAGAGATAGAGATAGAGATAGAGATAGAGATAAATGAATGCCTTGTTGTTTACGCCCTGGGTGGAAACACTAATAAAAGAAGAAAATTTAATTACATTTTTGTGTTGTGATCATTTTTGATTTTTAATTGTTTTCTTTGTTCATGTGGTTCAACAGTAAAACGTATAAAGGCATTTTCTTTTTTGTCTGGTTATTGTTTCTAACATACTCAAGCAAACTATTTCAAAGCATTTAATGTATGAAAAAGAACATTTTTTTAAACTGTGCGTTAAATAAAATACAAATAAAAGATAGAGACAGAAGCTGATGCATGTTTATGTCCATATTTTCCAAAACACATCCTAAGAATCAAACATGCTTAGGAAATAAGAGGTTACCTTCTACTTTTGGAATAGAAATCTAAGGAAAAGACACAAAATAATAAATTAAGTAAATTCAGAGGAATCCTGTGTTAGGATTGCAAACAACCCCTTGAAAATAATAGTCCTAGCTGATTTTACTATGAAACTAGCATGCTGGCTCTGAGTCAACCATAAGCAGATAAAAACTATTAAGTCCGCAGTCCCTGACAGGTGTACATGTGAGCTTTGTAGAGCTTTGCTAAAAATAAACTTTGCCCAGTGCTATCTTATTTGCACTGCATCTTAGTTACTGTAGGAAACTTGCCCCATGGTTTAGCAAATATTGTTAGTGAATCCTGCAAGCAATATGAAGAACTGAGAGTTGATGAATTGAAGTGTTTCAGAATTCAGTTTTTCTTTATAGATGGAGAGAGAGAGCCCTTCAAATAAGAGGTTTACAAGTTCCCATGCAGTGGAGAGTAATATGGTTCAAAATACCTCAAAGCCATGTGCTTTTTTCTGTGTGCCTGAGGTATACCACTTTTTCGTGATGTCCAGCAAAGTATCCTATAGCAGAATAGTGAAATGTAGTAAAAAATTACGTGACAGGTATATTCCCCTGAAGAACATAATTTCTGAATTAAGGTTGTCTGAACTTTTTCCTTGATAAAGGGCTTGTGTTTGGGGTTTCCTGTTGTAGGAAAAAAAAAAAAAAAAAAAACCACAACATTTTGAAACATCAGAAACTCTCATAAGATGAAAATTTTTGCTTTTATTTAGTTAAAGGAGTTCTCCCATGTGACTGTGCTAAAGCCACAGTGTATTCCTGAATTTATACCAGCTCTGTCCCAATGGAAAATATTTCAATAAATCTTTATATATATACCTATCTCCTTCAACAAGAGAAGAAAATAATAAACATAATTATTCCATCCTGAATATTAATCTATTAATATATCCTAATTAAGAGTGAGGATGTCTATATGAAAACACTATTGTCCATTTTTCTAGGCTGTGATCCTCACCGAAACGCTACTTCATATTCAGACTTGCTATTTCCTACTTTGGATCACTTTATAACATCAATGTGTTATATACAAATAACATCACATGTGTTTTCAAGTACTTGATTTTTAAACTGTGCCTGTTATCAACTGTAAATAAGCCTCCTCAAGAAGCAGTTTTAAAAAGTTTCTTCCATAATGGACAGTCTTAAAGTGGAGAACTTCTGTATGTCTGTATATTTACTCACTCACTGCAATATACAACTACAAAAAATGGAATGGCAGAATTAATCTTACAGAATTAAAAATGTTAACTTTTTAAGGTTGTGTATTTTTTCTCTGCCTTCCTTAAAACTATAATGTTCTCATTTAAAAGCTAAGTATGAAAAATCATTCTACCACATCTTCCCATGCCATTTATAGATTTACAACCAAAGTAAATTTACCCAGCAGTCATATCATTAATGATTCACGAATGAGAGGGGTTAGTTCAGTGAACTGTAACAAAGAATGCCTTTCTACGTGTCTAGTTAAAAGTTCCAACATGCTTTTGTTTTAACTAGAAAATGCAAACCTTATGCATGGTTGCAGCTAGGTACACAGAATAAAGCATTACAAGTAAATCTAGGTAGGCAGAAGAAAATATAACCATTTCCTCAATATAATAGATTTTTCCCTTTTGACCAAAAATGTACTTGAACCTGCCAGTCAGTGGGCACATTCCAAGCTTGACCAAATGTAAATCAGACAGCTTCAGCTATTCTAGGAATGGTCACAGTGAAGTTGATTAAGCTCATGAAAAGCAGGGTGGCCTGGCCTTCTTATTCCCTGAAAATTCCAGCTTAAATCTGTTGGAAAAACAAAACCCAAAGCTGCTGCTGCAACTGTAGCTGACATGATTACAATCACAATAACTAGAGTGGCAGCACTGTGATTTTACGTGTTAACCCATCACTTAGCATAGCACACAGTTGTAATTAAGCTGTGCCTGTGTTGGGCTGGAGGAAGAGGAAGGATACTTTGCTTTAATGGAAGTTAAATTAGTAGTACTGAGTGAAGTTCCTAGAGAAGAAGTTAAAGCAGCTGAACTGGACCAGCTTATCCTTATCAAGGAAGTAGCAATAGGGTTAGATGACACCATTATTGTGCTAAACCTTTATTTATGATCAGTTCTATTTTTGAACCAATGAGGAATCAGAATATTTCTCAAAATAATGGAATTTTTACCCTGGAAGTTTAAAATCTATGGAGGCCACATTCTATCATACCCAATTTTTCCCAACCCTTCTGTAGAAGCCAGAGAATGTTGTAGAGTTCAAATGCCAATTTTCTCTTTTGTGACTTTGTTAGGACAGTCTACAAAAGCATTGAATAGAGTAGCAGTTCTGTCATCTAGATATGTACAACATAGAAACTGTATTAAAATCATTAAACTAATTTAAGGGAACCTGCTAAAATACAATCTGCACAAAACAGAATTGTGCAGATTTACTCAATCATAATTGCTGAAGCTGAACCAACATGTATAATAAGGTGAGTGTACCCAGTTAATGGAAATGTTGCCTAAAGGTTGAACAAGAAAGAAAAGAATGGCACTCAAATCCACTGTGGTACTCTTACTTATTGGTGCACTTTTTTTTATTACTTGCAGTTGTGTGTCTCAATTATTCAAGAGCCTATTTCACTGTAGAGACTGTTAGGTGCAGAATTTTTGCTGGCAGTTGGGCTTTTCATCTTGGTGGGCCTTCTTCATTGAAACTTTGTGCTGTACATGTTGCTTGTATTTAGCTAAAAGGGACTTATGTAACAGTAGCTTCATTACTTTTACTTTAAACTTTCTTCTTTGATCCCTAAACCCAATATGACAGTCAATGAGGCTACACTCAGTGGCTCAAATGACAAAAGAATTGATCATGCCAATCCATTTGTCCCTCATTTTACATCATTATGTGACCTCCAACAAGACACTTACAATATAGGAACAGCTAAAGCCAAACTGCTTGGTGTGATTAGTTTTTCATGCATTACTGATGGAGTTGTTACTTTCACTGTGTGAATTATGGCCTTGTGCAAGACTACTGCTCAAGTCGTCAAACACAACGAATAAACAAGAACCATAAGGGAAACGGTAACTGAAAGTGATTTTCGTGCTCCTTTGGACCAAGGGATCACCACTCTTGTGTCTGCTGGTCCTGCAGACTGAAGCACTCTGATGGCAAAAGGTTTACTGAAGCAACTGGAGATCAGTGTAGCCAAGGGCTGACCACAGCCTGTATGTGTCCCAAACACTCTTACTGCGAAGATCAGTGATTTTGGTGGCTCTTTGCTACCTGAGAGTCTCACAACAGGAAGGATCCTCAAGCAGCTGACCAGCTGCATTTTACACTGGACTTGATTATTGCACAATGCCAAAGCTACTGGATGTAATTCTGTCTGACTATGCTAGAGAAAAACTGAAGCAGAAAGCTAGTATATGGACTTTTTTCCCAATGAATGCAACAGATTGCATCAAATTAACTCCCATTGGCTAGTTTAACATGGCTTTAGGATATTCTTTTATACTAGAATCAATGCTAGGAAAGGAGAGGGGAAAAGTATTTTTTCTCTTCTGCTGTTCTCTTTTATCTTCAGTTGTTCAGAAAATATTCAGAAAATCTTTCTGATAAAGAACGCTAAATATTTTACTCATTTTAGGGCTGCTCAAGTGTGAATGAGGGTAAACTTAGCCCTGTTTGTTTGCAGAAAAAGGTAAGTAGGGTAACTGAATGTTGCCCTAAGTCGTATGTCTTGCTTAAGAATCATACTAAAGCGTAAATTTGAATTGAATTTTGGGTTCAGAAGCAAAAAAGAAGTCAGAAATATGTTCAGGAAACACATCACTGAAGTAAACATGACATGACAAGGAAAGAATAAGAAGAGTAACATAATTCAATATACCTCCAAACTGTATATGTACAGAGACATGGGAAGGACATAGAGGTGTTGATAAAAGCTTTTTTCTTTCAAAGATCTCAAGGCTGTTTCCTAAACAAGATGAGACTGCACCATTAACCTTAATTTGTAGTTGTAGTTGCCAGTAATACTTAATACAATAAGACTAACAATTACATGTTTTCAGTCTAGGTCAAGCCATTGCAAGCATCATCAGAAATAGAAACCACTAATTACTGGAAGACTTAGGTTGCTTGTAACCTGGGAAACCTCCCAGTGGTGGGCTTTTGCCTTCTAACTTTGTCTTACCTTTATTTTATGCTCAACCTGCTTGAGAGCCCTTATTCCAATTCTGTGTAAACTCTTGAGCATGTTCTCAGTGGCACTTTACTATATGTACCTGTCTATAAAAGAGTGACATAGAAATGTCTACATTAATTCCAGCCCTGTTTGCATTGAAGTGAACAAGGAGGGATTCTCCTAAAATCTATAGTGAGAAAGCATGCAATGAACATGAATACCAAATCAAGCCTAGTAAGAGCCACATTAAAAGCTCATCTAAATTTTATATACTTGGGTTTTGGTGGAAAGGAGAGAAAAAGTAACCTACTTCTTTTACCTCTCAAAGCTGCTACTTGCTAAACAATGTGTGGGTCTCTAAAATGTTGGAATTAATCCTATAGCCTTACCTCATTCCACAGGCATTTAACAAAGGAAGTATTCTTGAATGCTGGGTTTCAACTAATTATCAGAAGTGAGTGAGAGAAAAAGGGTCCAAAGAGCACCTGACATGATGGCATGTTAATAATTCACCCAGACATCTAGGATAATGTATGTTTTCTGTGCAGCATTTCATGAGCTCTAGAAAAAGGCTCTTACTTCTCAACAAAGGAGATGGAGAACTTGATGAAAAAAGGCAGCTAATAAGTGTATCACCTGTTTGTACATCATTTAACCTGCCTAAAAGGATAAAGTCTTGTTAATATAGGGTTGTATTTTATGTGCAAAAATTGAGAGATTCTTTGCTTCACTGAGTCTCCTTACAGCCTCCAGTAATTAATTCTGGAAATTGTACCTGTGAATTCCAAACATTCATCTTTTGCAGTAACAAAATCTAATGGGGTGCAAAGACAATCCAGAAAAACCAAAAGAGTGAAAAAGGATACCACACTTTTCTGAGAGGTCACATTCTTAGTGAATTATTTGCATAGCATAATTGTGATATATGCACGCCATATCTTGAAAAAAAAAAAAAGATAAGCAGAATCAAGTCATGCCCCAGACTTGATTCAGAGCAAAGGTGACCCCCCTTTGCAAGTCTGCATTTTCTCAGGGAGGATACATTGGAAGGACATATTGCCCAGATTACCTTGTGGACTCAGTGTCTTTCTATAAGGTCATCACCATCAAGCAACTCTAGAAGTAACAAAGCCGTCTTCTATGACTTACTTACAGTACTACAAGGTTAGCAGCTGCAGAAAACTCAGGGATGTTGATGACCATAACTCCTCTTCAGCAAAAGCAACTTTTGTTACGGAATAACATGTTGAGACAGTAAGACCTCCTACCTAAAATGCAAAAGTTGAGTGAAACAACCATGAGGCTTTATCCCATGCATCTGCCTGCAGCAAGAGGAGAGCACCGATGAAAATAACAGTGAATTCTACTTAGGCTCTGCATTTGCTGAGTGATCCAGGCCCCATACCTGCCTATATTCCCTTGGGGTCATGAGTTTCTAGAATATTCCTAAGAATGTCAGGAAAAGTCTCTTTAGGCCTTTTTTGAACTCCGTGGTCTCTTTGTTCTATAAAACAACTTAATAGCACCAAAATAAAGAACAAAAGCCCCCTGTAAGCTGATACTGGTCACTGAGTTACTTTAATACCATTCTAAAACCAAAAAGTGAAATTAGAAAGAGGCATGTCTCCAGCAGCAGATCAGCTGCAAGCATCTGTTTGCTCTACTACTCGATGTAGATTTTATTAATTTACATAAACTCAAGAAAAACTATGTTTCAACAAAACAGGATAAAGCCTCTCTTTGTTTCAGAAAAACAGCCCTAGTAACACATGCAGCAGTTGCACAAGACAAGAAAAAATATACAAATTGTTAAAAAAATCCAATCTTACGCCAACCCAAATAACCTTGCTGAGTCATAGGATTCCAAGAAATTGTGCCACCACTCCTGTGACTGTTGATGTGCCTCATCCATCTGGTATGTGGTCTTTCTAAATATGCTGACCCTTTCAGTCCTCAGTCCTACTGCTTGACAATGCTCATTTTGTTTGACTTCATTTCTCTGTGTTTGATAGTTCTGGTTTTGAGCTAAGTTGATCTAATTTTTCAGTGATGTCACTCTGTTTCCATGGAAATTATTTTATGCTTTCATTGGGAAGACATGGAATGCTTGTGCTTAGCATAAATGTGTTGTGTGCTTTATTGATGTTTGAAAAGTTGCACTATAAAAAGATTTGGCAAATTAATATGATGCTTATTTGTACTGATAGCTCGAAAGATCAGTTTTCAGTACAAGGGAAAGTACCATCAAATTTCAGGAGATATCTTAAAATGAGCTCACAGGATTTTTTTCCTTTCTTTGTGAAGCTGGTGTACTGGTCATGTACATATCTGTGTCATGGAGGCAGTTATAATTACACAGCAGTTTCTCTGAAGTCCCTGGAACTAGCTTGACAGAACAGTGTTAGGGATGTCAGAATCAAGCATTAAGGCTCAGAAAGTGTGCTGGGAAATGTGTGCAGATCCACTCCCTTGGAGCCCTGACTCTAAGGGTTCAAAAGACCACTCTACTGTTAAAACATTTAGATTCATTTTGGTCTTTAAGACAGCTGGTAGCAGATATATTTTTCTCTATGATGCTCTGGCTAGCAAGACAAGGGATAAAGAAACATTAAACTATTTGCAAGCAGATGCATAGAAATTTGTCATCAGTGTCACAATCTTTAGTTTCCAAAAGCAAGCCTGGGCAAACAGGGACATGTGGCAGCGTAAAGTGACCTTAAAGTGAATGAATTGAGAAATTTATTGCTTAGCAGTCTTAAATAGTGAGATGGATTGTGGATAAAATGGTCTTATTTCCACAGCGAAACTACAGTGAAGTCTCTACTGATGTGTTCCCAAATTCAGCTGACAGCACATAGCAAAACTGTTGACAATTCCCTGTCAGAAACAAAGACCTTTCTTGCTGGTACTTTTTTTGTTGTTTTATTGTTGTGATTGTTTGTTTTTAATAGATCCTTAGTTAGAAATCCCTTACCTTACATTTCTTCTCGTATGTTATACCAATGGAAAACAGCCTCTGAAATAAGTACCAGAGGGATGCTTCATGACTCATCTGCTTCATGGTTAACTGTTAATCCCATGTTTGTGGTCACTGTATGATAGTAATACCATTATTTCTAAGTAATACTCTTGAAAATGCTGAGGAAACCTATTTGCCCTGTGCATCTTTCATCTTTGTCTCCTATCCATTAACTGTAAACTAAAGTATTTCAAAATTCAGATGTCAAATTCGATGAGTTCTCATTTTGCCAAAATCTCTGTAAGAGTGATTTAGAAAGAACCATAAATGCTGATGAATATGCATTGTGAACTAGAATTTAACACATTGTTTTTTCGAAGAGTTGTTTAGATTTAGTTCCAGCCATATTCTTGTACAGTTTATGCTGTGAAGTGGTGCATACTGCCTGTATGTATTTGTAGGGTGGCTGCAATTGGAAGAGATTGCAAAGATAAAAATCTCCAATATGACAAGTGATGGGTAAATTACATTTTCTTTCTTGAAATTTCTGGTTGTTTTGAGTCACAGTCAACTGTAGTAAAACTGGGTCCAGATTTCACTTTTTCATTATGCATTCTGACTCCACTCAAAAGTGTCCAAGAAATGATGGATTTTTAATTTACCTTGTTATCTCAAAACAATATAACCTATTGTTTTTCTTCTTTGTAGTAGCATTTGAACAGTTATAACTATTTATCAGCACATTTTTGCAAATGTTGACCAAGAACACCTAATATATTTTCCTCAACCACGAAGGATATACCTAAAATTGTAATGAAAAATTTTAATTTTTCACTGGCAAAAGTTTCATAGAAACTTCTGAGGTACTTTACTACTGTAAGTAGTAAAGATCTGTAAGCATAACTCATGCTGACTAATCTCCAAGACTAAATCCTACCTTAAACTTGGTCTAGTTTAACTGCAGTGGCCTTTCACTAATAATACTTGCTTTCTACTCAGTTTCCTACACTATCCATGATGTTTTAATGTTTCATAATTTAAAGCATTTGAATTTAGTTATATAATGTCACTATTTTTCTTAACTCATTTTTCCTGATTTGTTTTTTGTGCAAAAGCCAAATCTCAATTCCTTTCTATATTTAGAATTTCCAATAGAAGAACAAGACTATTGAAATCACAGAGAATTTGTGCAATAATGGATCTTTGGATCAAAAACTTTTATACTATGTTCTTTCCCTCTTCTCTTAAACCTTTTAACACCTGTTCTTTGTGGCTTGTCCTTACTGCACCAGACTGCTCAATTTCCTTGTGGGAAGAAGACAATATTTTTATTTGGGAAGGAAAAGAACAAGATTTAAAAAGCAACAAGATCCCCCACTTTTGAGGAAACATCACAAATTTAAAAAAAAAAAAAAAAAAGAAAAAAGAGAAATCAGTAATGCTAAGACTTAAAATCCCTAAATGACTGGAATACATCTAAGTACTAAATAAAAATTTTCTCCAGTCCTTGATATGTAGATTATTTCACCTGATGCCAGAAAGTTATGGCACATAAATGGTTAATGACGAAGCTGTTTATTAATCCCCATACTGGCATTTTTTGTGGTGGTTGACTTTACACACAGAGGAAAAACATGAGAAAGCAATAAAACTTCATCTTTTCATGCAAGACTTACTTATAGTTTGTTCAAAGTGTTTTTCTAGTACAATTTTGTGCCTTGCAAGACCCTGTGGTTTGATCTATGGTTTAGATGCCAAAACGCAGTGGTGTAGATCACAGTTTAGTGTGGGAAGCACTTCAGGAGGAATACAAGCTGCCTGAAAGATGGGTGGGCTGGAGGTGTTTCTACCATTTTGTTGAGCATGGAAAATGTCTTGTTTTTCCTTTAAAAAATAAACCACCAGCTCACTTGGTGCAGATCTGCTTTAATATCATTAGAACTCTGGTGGGCCCCAACAGCCTTTCAAACAGGATGATTCTTGGTAATGGGTTCTTCCAGCTGCTGCAGAGCACCTCAGAGAGGGCTCTGCCCAACTCCATCAGAACAGAGTCCAGGGTGGACCTACTTACTGTCGCTGAAACTGTGCTTGGCCCTGGGTCAACCCCAGGGTATCAAGTGACCAGTGTCAGGCAGGTACCACATCTCAAGGTCTTCCCTGGCCCAATCCCTGCAGTGCATAACTCATGGTAGATAGATTTCATCAGGACCCCCAAGCCAGACCATAATCAAGATGCATAAGTATTCAGAATTATTAATTACAATTATCTATTTTAGAAATACAGTGTTGTTAAAATATGGAATAAAACCTTTGGTGGATTTGAGAAGTGCTCTGGGCTGCAGGACACCCAAAAGGCAGCATGAAAGATCCAGTGCAATCAGAAACAGATGTTGAAGTCAAGAC
This sequence comes from Empidonax traillii, assembly GCF_003031625.1. Lineage (NCBI taxonomy): Eukaryota > Metazoa > Chordata > Aves > Passeriformes > Tyrannidae > Empidonax > Empidonax traillii. The sequence goes on along the minus strand of NW_020955320.1, from coordinate 625,230 downwards.
TTTTCTGGTTGGGTAAGCTGAAAGTAGGCAGTGGTGACAGAAAACATGGCTACAATTTTCTTCTGGATGAGGAAGCAAACAATATGGCTAGCACACTCTGACAAAGGTGACAAGACCTGTTGCAGATTTTTATGTGAATTACAGATCAGCATACTGTGATGCTCCTTCCATCAAATAAAAATGGATGACCATTTTCAGTCAAGTGGGCAGCTTTCTCCCACTGAACAACTTTACAGGCTTGCATCCTGGTTTTGAACTGGTGATTTCAGCCAGAAAGTGCTCACCTTTTATCTCATTTTTTAAAGGTTCAAGTTTATTGTATTTTTCTTCCATTGTGTCAATTGCATCAATTTTAATTTTTACTAACTTTTTTCTCCTCTTTGTTTGTTGAATGGAACATCTCCAGCAGGCACATTTGTGAATCAGAGACCAGTGAATCATATTCCCAGGGTTTTGAAGAGATTACTGAAAGTTTTGCCTTTGAAGTTGTAAAATTCTGCTTAGCAAGTTTTTAGTGGGCAAGCCTGTGCTATTTAGCACAACAGGGAAGTCTGGAAAAACCTTAAGCAACAAGCAGATTCTTCAAGTTAAGTGTAAATGCTCAATGTAAAAAACCAAACCAAACCAAAACAGAACAAAAAAACCAAAACAAACAAACGAACAAAAAAACTGCCAAGCAACAAACACTCTTAACAACCTATGATCCTTTTGTAAAAGAATTTAAATATCCAGAACAAACCAGTGCAATGCTTCCAGTCACAAAGACAAAACAGAAAGTTAAAATCTGGGGAAGCTGAAGGTGAAGATCTAGATCAAGATAAGGGAAGCACTGTGAGCTTTTGACAAGAAGAACAGGAAAATCCCTCATTTTTCTAAAGTATAGTGCCAAGAAAACCTTTTAAAGCAGAGTAATGAAAGTTGCTAAGATGAAGTGGCTGGTTAGTCTTTTATCCTAAACACTTTCATCCTAACAGTATCTATAATAGAGAGCAAGGAACAGCAAAAATCTCTCACCATAGACATTTGGGTTTGAAGAAAGCATTTGACAGCATTTAGCAAGTTTCTGAGCATCATATCCCTGGAACAACTTGAAATGTTATAACATGATGTCAAAACCAATTAACAATTCAGGGCTTTACAGCAAGTACTTTTAAAGGAAACACAATGAACTTTAGTGTAGTTTTGGAATCAAACTTCCAGTCTCTCACTTCTCACTTTTGACATTGGATTAGTAATGTAAAACTTGCTGAGACAGATTTTGGCATAATAAGGGTAGATTAGGAAAGACATTTTGACTTCCACATAAGTAGTTTTGAAAAATACAGACTCCAACAGCTATTAAGAAAATAACCAAGGACTCTAAAATGCTGCAAAGAGCAGAAATAATAATTGTTTATTAAAAAACCCCAAAGCAAATCTAATGGAAACTCCAGGAGATTCTAATTGAAGTGCTACCAAATAGCAAAGAAATACAACTGCTGTACCTTAACACTAAACTTTCAGTCTAAGAAAACAGCACAAGTTGGAAATATAACAATTGCAGTAACTATCTTAAATTACAACTTAATGAATAAACTACTACTCTTCAGTTCTAATTGCATTTCTACCTGGAAGCTAACTCAAGGAGCAGATAGGTGTCTAGATGCTTTTGAAAGCAAATGCCTCAGAAGATTACTTTTATAAACATTTTGAAACCTTTTGATTTGTCAGAGTTCAACACATTATTTTAAAAGCTGTTTGGAAGGATGGCAAGGACATATGATACATGTGAAAATATGCTGCTGCATGTTAGCCAGGTATTAGCAGTCAGCTGAAGAAGTCCCAGTACTGTAGAACATTTAATGAAGCAAACTATAATGCACTTCAAGTAAAGGACATGCAAAAATAGATGTCAGAATCCATATTTAGAATGCTAAAAATCTTCTCACCCTTCCTCTTTCTTTAAAACTTGAGAAGGAACTTTCAAGCCAAAGTTACAGATTTGCACAAGTACTTCAGAGAATGTTATAATTTTTCTAGAAATACCATGGAGAAAAAAACCTGAAACCATCCAGTACCTAGAGGGTTTTTCTTTAAGAGTCAGTAAAGAATGTGAATGGAAAGTAGTATGATGACTACTCACTCTTTTCTGCTATCAGACTTTCTAGGGCTATTGCTTGTTTCTGAGAATTAATTTTATCTGTTTTGCCCTCCTATAATTTCAAAAGGTTTGGTTTTGGCATATTTATCTTTTTCTCATATAATCCAACCATTTTCAGGGATAATAGTCTACTCAGTTAATTACCTCTAAAAAGTGAACTTACTCTTTTGTTTAATGCAGCTTCCACACTTGTCCAAAGAAACCCCCTAAATCTTTCTCTATGCATTTGCATAGAATTGCAGCAACTAATTTCGAGACTGCTTTTATGCTGCTTACTTCAAATTATGGTTATGTTTTTTCCCCCAGTTAAAGAAAAGAAAACCAAAACCAAGAGGAACAAACAAAGAAAAATGCCAAACAAAAACACATGGACACCAAACAGAAACCAAAAACCCAACAAATCAACAAAATGCCACCACAAAACCAAAAAGCAATCCTACAAATGTATGAAAAGTGAAGTTGAATAACTTCAAGCTAGTTCTGCAAAGACAATCAAGGACAAAAACAGTCTTAAAATCAAAATACTAATTGCTTTCTAAATGGAACTTCAACTAAGAAATCGTTATTAAACAGAACAAATAAACAAAAGCATCTAAACAACAGCACTGTTCTTTCTGCAGAGCAGTTTCAATTGTACTGCTCTTCTGCAAAGCAGGGAAAGGGATGGTGTAACACTTAATCTGAAAGAGTCATGGAAGCATAGCAGGTATTATTCACTGTTACTACCATAGTTTTCTTTCCACTGTTCTTCCCTTTGCCAGCGCAGAAATATTTTTTATTCTGGGAAGTGCAGAGAATTACATACTAGTACACACATTCATGAAAGGACACAAGTCTTACTCAACTTGTAAGAAGTCTTCTCATACTAAAAAAAATCAACTTAAGTATTATTAAACTCCAGATTTAATAGAGTCTGCAACATATTTCATTGTTACAATTTCATAGATAACATGATAGTGAACCAGTGTGCTAGTTTTGACTTTTTTACAGTTTCACAAATGAAAGACAAGTAAAGACAAACTGCGTGCCTGTTAGGAAACAAAAAGACCCACAACAAAATGGCAAACACACACATGTCACCACCACAACCAAAACCTAGATTGCCTGTGTGTTTGTAAATGGGAGAATTTTGTAAATATCTATACATACATTAATTATATGCTGCCTTGAGTCCCTCCTAGGACAGAGATCGAGTTTATTTTTCCAAATCGGTTGTCTCAGAGATGGTTCCAAATAGTAATTCAAAGTTATACCTTTGCTAAAAGAAATTTCTTTCTATAAGTTACCGTTCATCACTGAACTGAATATAAAAGGACATGAGAAGGCAATATTTCTTTGAAAATGACTATCAAGAATATGGTGCAGCTAGGTTCACAGAAAGAGGGGGGTTTTGTCTTTCACTATATTTCTTATTCTGAGAAATGTTTTTCCACAGTGTGTATGTGGAAGAATTTAGTTTAAGCTTTCTTGGGTCCAACAGAAGGAGTCAGACAGCATAACCAAAGTTTGACAGACATATCTGTTAAACGATGCAATACAGCTTTGGTTTTGCCAGCAACAGACACTCGGTGAGCCTGATGCTGCAGCCTGGCATGCATGTATATCTCCACCTTATCTGTAGAAGTTCTTATTGTATAAAATGACCCACACTTATTTGTATAAAATAAGATCTGAGTGCAGATGCACCAATAGCTTGTGGCCTTCTGCCTATCCCCAAATTCCACAACTGAAAGTTGAAAAACCCCTATATTTTTAATCAGTGACTTTTCATAACTGAGCTGAGCAAGGTCTGCTTATAAAAAGTAAAACTAGCAGAGTCTTCAGATATGTGTTTGCTGCCATTAGTCCTCAAGAGGCAGAATGGCTTGACAAGTGTACGAGGAGTATTGACACCACTTAAGTTATTTCCACAGTGTTGCCAAGTAACTATTCTGAGATCTGTGAGATAAAACCAGGTAAGAGGGTAGCAAAACATTTTTTTCCGGGTGTGGTTTTGAAGTTTTCTACTAGTTTTATAGCAGGGTTACTGTGGAAAACACTTAAGCTTACAAAGTTGCCATTGTCTATCAACAGCATCAAAGAAGCTGACAACAAACTCTAGACAATTAAAGGCATTAAAAGTACGTTAATTAGTGTTTTCCTGTTTGGGAGCAAGAGGTTTTATTGCTACCACATACATAGTTGCCATATATATATATATTTATATAGCGTAAGAGGGAAATTCCGCACACATAAAGATCAGAGCAGATGGTAAAACTTGGAAATTATTTGGGTGTTCTTACACATGTTGAGTGTATCTCATGACAGCCACTCAGTCACAGAGACTATTTGCTGAATGCTTTCCTGCTTATATCTTCATGACACTTATTTTGTAAGATTACAAATGAAATTGTATTCAGACAACCTCTAATTTTTAATTTCAGTTATCTTTCATTGTCTTTCAAACCAAGCAAAATCCACTGGAAAAGGTATTGAAACTGGTCTCAAAAAACAAATATATCAAGTATTGTATTGCCATTTCACTCACTGCTGTATCCTACTTCAGTTCTCTTTCTCTTGGCCTCACCCATTAAATTGATGCTTGTCAAAAACAAGCACTTAATATTATTAATTAAACAAGCCTACAAATCCCTTATTGAAAAAGGAATGGGTTATCAGCTGGTTAAATCAATATTGCTGCATTAATCTGAGCTAAAGTTTCTGTCTGAGGTTTCTGAGTAGGTTTTCTGTCAGATTACCTTGACCCAATTGCGACCATGTTAGTAAATCAGATATAAGAGGATATCATCATTTTGAGACTTTAAAAAAGGCCAAAAGGAACCTTATGGAACATATGGGACATATGGAAACTGTGTTAAAAAGGAATATTTTTGTTGGGTTTTTTACATATTTTAAGTATTCCTTTACACATGTTTCTCTCACCTTACTATTTTAATAATTTTGTTTCTCCTGTGAAGCTCCTTATCATAAAAGCATTTGAAGATTTTAGTGATATATGTAGAGAAAAATACATATAAAGAGCTAGATAAGGACCTAAGAAACCTAAAGTGCCAGCAAGCATTTATATGGTAATTGTCACGAGTGTGTTACAAACAAGAGCACAAAAGTGCAAAAAAGATGAGTGTAAAAATTGTCTCCCAGGCAATGGTGTACCTTTCCTGAGGAATCTTTCTGGGTGTCAAGGCAACACTATGGTTTACTTTTCTAACTTAGCTATCTCTAAATGTTTCTGTCAGTCAGGTCTCGCCTGACTGCCATTTTCTGAATGCCACTGGCCAGTTTTAAACAAATATGACATAGATACCAAAAATTATAACTCTTGTAGATGCACTTTAAATGAGGCAAAAAAGAAGAAATGAATCTGTACTTCAGTGACTCACTGACAGGATGAACCCAATTTGTCTTTAGAAACTGAAAATCTGCAGAGAAAAATTCTCCTTATAGGACAAATTTTGATATAAGTGCATCTATTTCAAGATACAGAATAATGCAAGCATGAAACAGAAACCATAGGAAATAATGATTTGCTGCTCATAAATGCTTTAGATGTGGGGAATTTTTGAAAGTCGCTAATGTCTTGGGAGAAAGATGTGCTTTACACAGAATTTAGAGGTCCTGTGGAAAGAGAATAATCCATGTGACACAGGTTTGGTATTTAGTCTAATGGAAGTGAGGTGATACAATAGGAAACAATGACAAAGTTTAGAGCAGCCAGTAAGTTACCTCCAACTTATAGTCATGACAGAGTAATGCCAGCACATTTTTTTATTGTCTGAACAGTGGTCTGTCTGGATCGTTTATCTACCTGACAAGTGAGTATGCATCCTTTAATTATATTCCCTGACTGTCTCATCCTTTTAGAAATAATTTTCTGTACCATAGACTCCTGCCATTATTCACCAGCAAAAATAGGGCCAGAAAAGCACCCCAGACTGAAGCTTCTGGTTCTGCTGCTGTCGCACAACACTTAGCTCTTACTAACTCTCTTGCCTAGCTTGGATTAGAAAGTAGATCCCAAAGTGCCTGGCAATGAGAGTTAAACTATTTTCAGTTTGTGTCTAAGTCTTTGAAGTTGATGGAGAGCATAACTGATAATTCAGAATCAACAAGTTTTGTCTGGGACAATGTGTACGTCATACAGTGCTTTAGTGACCCAACCCTACCGATAGCATGAATCATACTGACATTACACTTCATCTTCTATTTCCAGAAGTATGCATTTCACCCAGTGCTGAAAAAGTAGTTACTAGAATTGTTTCATTAGGAAAATGCATATCTACTTTCTTCATTGTTGATGCCTTTGTGAGAGGTTATAATGCAGGCAGATCTAAGAAGTTATTTTTCTGCAGTCAAAACAGCTCAGTACCTAGAGCAAGACCAGATTTGTACCTAATGCAAGTTTTGCTACTTTATCCCACATTTTTTTTGCAAATATTTGCAAGGGACAAATAGCTGTTATGGTTCTTGCATTTGCTAATAGTTTCATTTAAACTATTCATCAACATAAAAATAATAGTGATAAAAAATTACTCTTGGACTAAGTTGTCTGCCAAGGCAACCACTGTCATCTTAAAGAGTTGAGATAAGTCTTCAGAATGCATTCTATAGTTATCACAGCCTGAGCAACAGGGCCTTAAGAGGGTACATGAACATTTCCAAATGTCAAATCCTGAAGGAAGCTGTGAAATGCCATCTTTCAGTTCACCTCAGTAAACAAAGAAAATTCAGACCTTTGATGACCCCTGGTGAATAAGCTAAGCACTGCATTTAAATTATAAGTCAAGATGTACTTGGAAGAATAGTTCAATTATTACAATCATGAAAAACAAAGAAAAGCAGTAAGAAAAGGACACATCCTTTTATGACAAGCCAGAGAAAACAGCTCTTCTGCAGCTGGACTAGCACCAAACCTGAGAGATATACAAGATACTACACTATCTCAAACAGATTTAAGCTAATTTCCTGTATCCCTGTTAAAAAAAAAAAAAAAAAAAAAAAAAGGGTCAAGCTAACAGATGAAAATTATTTTACTGTACAAATACCCTATTTCTAATATGACTGAGAGAAAAGGAATCTTTAAATAGTACAGCTCTCACAAGGATCTTTGTGACACTTCCTGCCCTATGAGACATTGGTTAGAGCACTGAGAACATTCCTGCTGTCCCTGTCCACCCCAGCTCTTTCTGCAAATGCTCTGTGCTAAGCTTGTGTTACATTCTTCCTTTTGGAGTCATGTATCAATGATAGCAAGTGCTTCATCAAGCAGGCTCAGTGACTGTGCATTCTTTGTACAATAGTTAAAGGACATGTAGAGTTATAGAATTATTTATCTCTTTTTCCTTAAATACAACAATTTCTACAATGACTAAACACAGAATATAAACTCCTCCTTAAAAGGACAGCATGATGTAGGCTGTTGCCTTGCAAACTGTTCTGCATAGGCTGTAGTAAACAAAGGCATACACATTTGTAATTTTTTAAACTCTGATTGAAATGATACATTTTTGGTTTAGTTTGGTTCTTTTTAAAGAAAAAAGCTGAAATCTAAGAATTAATTGAATGCAACTGTTATTTCATCAAGGAAATGCATATAAAGTTGAAAGTGTCTAACCTACGTAAAAATTATGTGTCTTATAGCTAAGATAATTTATTATAGGTAAGCAATATATTTTATTTCCAATTAGTCCTAAACTCAAGTGTTTTATGTACAGTACAGTCCAGACATAGACATTTCTCAACCATTCATGTTTTTTTGCAAATAAATCTAGCACATATGTAGAAGACGCCAGTTATATATTTTATCAATAACATTCATATTATTAAAGGGACTGAACAATTTCATGGTGTGTAAGTGGCATCTTTGCAGGCAATTCTGAGCTTCACACATGGTTTAAATTCCCTGTCTCTCTCTTCTCCATCGTATTAGACTCCAAACAAAGCCAGACAAATTTATTTCTCAACAGAAATTTACAAAATATTAGAGAAAACTAAGTATTTATTGGAAAATCATGGAATTAATCAATTTGTTTAGGAAAGCAGGACCTAGGGAAGTGAAGAATCACTTGTGGCTCCAGTAGATGCTGCAAAAAGCATGGAAGGTGTTATTATCTACCACTCAGCAGCTCTTCAGGAGAAGGAATGCAGGCAGAGCTGGAAAGAAAGCATCCCTGACAGGGCAGTGCAAAAGCATATTCATTTCTAACTGCTGAACTGCATAAAGGAGTGTCAGGGCATGAGTTTCCCACAGTTCTTGAGGAAGTTAGGCTTGCCTTGCACCTTTCTTCTAGGTGTTCACCAGTTAAAGGAGGACAGCTCTTGGGAACAAAAGAATATAATATTTCTGCCAAAACTTCCGAAAACACAGCATTTTTTTCTCTATCCTAGACAAAAATGGTTTCAGATTCAGAAAACATTTGCACCAAAAATTAACAGTAAAGCCAGCCACAAATATAAAATCAACTTTTCTCCATCAGGCTAATCTGCCAACTTTGATTAATCTTCAGCTGGGTTCTTCAGCTGTGAGGGACAATTCAAAGATAATTTGTGATGCTATATAGATGTCTTAGGCCGTCACTTGACATTTAAGGTTATAGTTTCATGTGATCCAACCCTATGTGTAAAAGTGTTACAAGGAAACCATGCCAATGTTCTCACAAACAAATCAGTAACATAATACGGGTGGATGAGGAAACCTGATATTTAATGGTTGTTTTTTTCGTTCTGAAACAGTACATTATGAGACTGAAAGCACTGACCTAATAGCTAGCAGTGGTAGTGACATAATGAAAGGGGAAAATAAGGGCCTCAGGAAAGTACCTCTTCAGACTAAACACTAGAACTGTATTGTCATCTGGTCAGTGGTTTAGGATAGAGATGCACACTGAGAATAAGTTCTCTGCATAATTAAATTACTTGGATAAGTATTGAGTCACCTGAAGATGACAACAAAGTCCATGAAGATACAGATCTTTGTGGGTTTTCTCTACCAGTAGGAAAAAAGTAAAATACTTCCAGATACATACAGAAGAAAAAACAGAGGGATCCAACCAGATATCATTACTGTCCTCACAAAATATTTTACCAAATTTAAATTAGATAAGCACTACAGCCCAATGCCATGAAATAAGGCCCTGAAGACTGGGTAATCTTAACAATAAACACATATCTTTTATATTTGTATCTGTCCACATATAAATTTTTTTTGTGCACCAAATACACTGTGATTTGACTTTTATACACACTATTCATTATTTCTAAACAATAAATACTGTTTTCATCTTCTCTGAGAAACAATTTGACGCTTCTAGCAACAGGAATTAATATAATCTGATTGCTCAATAAGGCAGCCATTGCCATGAATAGATGCTAGGCCTCCCTTACAGCTATAGTTTTTCTGTTGTAACTTGACACTAGGTTTATTGAATTAAATGTGCCTAAGATGCAAACTATTTGTATAACTTCATATGACTTCTGCAGATCGGTTTCAGGTTTTTTTCTGTAGCCCACTGTGAAAAGAACAACAGTGTTGTCTCAATTTCTTTTATAGTGTGCTCTTCTTGGTGAAGAAAAGTAAAATGTAGTATTTCAATCATATAGAAGATTCCTTTCTCTGAAACTTCTGGAGAATCAAAAGTGGGAAAAACATTATTTTTGCAAATGGAAATCTACTTCTTTTACCATTTGCCACAATTCAGGGCAGTGTGATTTGGGCTGATACTTAAAAGGATGTGTAGGTGTAAGAAGTTTTGTTGCCTGATCTCACAAACTGAAAGGAGCACTTTCAGACTAAAACCCATGTTTTTTAAAATCTTTTGTAAAAACTTCTATTAAAAATTACATTGTATTACTTTTGATGGGTCTATATTTTTCTTTTTTGTTCAATTTGAAAAATAAAACCAGATCAGGCAGACTCATTTTTGTATGCATTTATTTCAGCATGCTGTCTCACATGTAGTGTCTCACATGCCACAATACGGTGGCATTTGAGCTGAAATCCCCTGCAGGAATATGTTTACTCTCTATGCATTCTACTGTTACAAACTGTTTTTCAAACATTTTAAAACATTAAATACAATTTATGATTAATCCCCAAATATTGTTGCATTTTTGTTACATTATTGAATATCCTTTAAACTCATGAAGCGAGAAAGATTCCTTGTCACTGCTGTGATATACTTAATTCTAATTTATTTCCCTTTTCGCCCTCATTATTGATTTCCGTTTACACTCTTGACTGTATGAAACTTTTACAGAGTACTTTAAAAGGATAAGAAATTACTATTGTGAAACTACAAGAATTAGTGGTGTGTTTCAGTTGCTGCTCCTAGTACCCAAAAGTACTTTATGAGTTTTCTCTTTTTATCCCTCTTTTTAACACCAGCTCTCTTTCATGCCCTTCTTAAAGTACCCGGATTTTTTTTACATACTGCCTAAATGACAAGAAGTTTTTGAACCGACAAACAATGCAACTTAATGAATTTTGAGATACTATGATGAGGTGATTTCCTTACTGTCAGCTGCAAGATTCTGCTTGCATCTCCAGGACAAAATGAAAAGTCACTGCAAGTCATTCCAAACTGACCAGTACATTTGCATGTGCAGAGCAATACAGTTTCCCATTATAAGGTCATTGCTCATGCAGAAGGCATCTGAATATTTACACACAATATTCTTGAAATACAGATAATAGTAGGTCTTGTCGTTCTGTAGGACATTGTTGTTATATCCTTCAATAAGAGATCATCGAATATGTGTTTTTATGTAATACATGCCAAATTTTGTCAGTGACTTGTATACATTCTCTCAGTGTTTTTCAGAAATCAGCATTGAAATTTGAAGAGATTTTTTTCTGAAGCAAAAACATTCTGGAGATCCAGAACAGTGTTCCAGACAGGCATTGAGCAACCTGGTGTAGTGGGAGCTGTGCCTGCCCAGGGCAACAGATGGCTAGGACTAGATGATCTTTAAGGTTCCTTCCAACCCTTACCATCCTATTATTCTATGACTATATTATTTAGAAATAAAGATCTGAGTTCAACCTTAATCCTGCATAAATCTTTCAGTATGTATAACAATGCTTTAAAAAAGGTCAGTTGCTGTCAGTCAGAGATACTTTTTTGTGAATTTTAAACCTAAAAATATATGGTAGACTGTTTGACTAGTTTGAGAATCCACTACAAGTTATAGACTGCAGAATTACTTTGAGGTTATAGGTATAACTTGTCAGTGATGTACGTTGCATTTTTCCGTATTAATTTCTATAAATTATAGCTACAAAACTATTGTGTAAAAGGGTCATAAAAGAATGGGAGGATCTAAAGTCTGAAGGTACATCTGATGGGTGGAGCTAAACATCTTACTTGAACCTCTCATTAAAAATTTTTAGCAATAAAAAAGTAACATGTCTTAGCTTTCAGGAAAAAACTCAAACCAAATCAAATCAACAACAAAACCTAAACCAACCAAACAAAACCCCCACAAGCCAACCAACCAACCAACCAAAAAAAAAAAAAGCCACAGAAAATCCACCCAAACTGATGAAAAACGTAAATGTCTCTGAGGAAAAACCAAACCCTTCTCTTTTTTATCATTAATTGTCAACAAGCTATAGTTGTTCTGTGTGCTACCTGCAGTTCTATAATTTTTAACATCAAATGTTTATTGCAGAAGATGTGCTTCAATTTTAAAGGACCCAAGACAAATTTGCTGTCTCAGTGTAAAGTCTTTCAGGACAGAGGACACTGGCTGTTTTTATCACCACTTAGTTAGTAGATTAAAAATGGTTTGTCTCAAATAGGATTTACATTTAGATGGTCAAATTCTGGTGCTGCTTCTTAACACAAAATGCACAATTTTCTTAGTGACAACAGTCTCACTCATCAAAGATTGCACTACCAATATATATATCTATATATTTATCTATTTATCTATCTATCTATAGATATCTATATATTTGTCTATATCTATATAAAACATGTTATTTGATAACTTACTGTTATGAGGTTTGACTGAATGTAGTCTGAAAGTGAAAATATTTATGTCTTCATTCTTAACAGCTTTCCTACAAATGGCCCTTCCTACATGCATCAGTCCTGACCAGAGCAGGATGATCCTCACTGCAGAACACCTTCTCACTTGTCTGTCTGGAATAATAGCTCTTACATATAGAACCCAAGGCAAAACTGAGTTTTGTTTACTTAAAAGCTACTTGATTTAAAACAAATGTCACCCAAACTGCAGGTTATATTTATATTGTTGCCTTACGAGACCACAGAGAAAAAAAATTCCAGGCCAATTAAGTGTATAAGATAAAGAGATAGGTCTTTTAATGAGGCCTGAGGCCAGAGGAATACACATGACGTGCTCCCCAGACAGTGGTTCTATGATTTTGTAATAAGGTCTGTCCAATTCTAGATTTTTCCACCCCCGGTTCTGCTCAGTTCTGCCCCCCAACAAGCCCCTTTGGGAACTGGGTTTGGTGTCTTTGGGACCCATTCTTTGTCATCTTCCTCTTCTTTGCAGCATGCACAGTTCTTGGAGCTTTTCCAGAGTTCTGGGCTTAAGGTCTCTGTGATATCTTTTGGAATTCAGAGGGATTGATATGAAATGGGGTAATAGAGTTGGGTATGTGTAAACATCATGCTACAGGATAAGGAATGTAATACAGCTACATTAAAATCTACATTCACTACACAACTACTTCAAAAATCTACAAAAGTTAAAAAATTCAGAAACTCTGAGGCATCAGTATTATATTTAGGTTATATTTAAGTTATATTTAGGAGAAGCAGCTGGTACAACATACATGTTGTGACTGACTAAGTTCCCATCCCTGCCTGTTTTTTCGAAAAGACTCCAGAGCTCAGTAAGTTTCTATCATCCCATAACAAAAGACCCAATGGCACCTTGGCCATAATCAACTGTTTTTCTATTTCAGGTCAGCAGAAGAAGGAGAAGCAATCTAAGAAAGATACTTATGCAGGAGGTCCAGTGTATAATATAAAGATGTCTATATCTTCTGAAGGCCAAAGGTAAGGTGGCAAAAGCCTCTCAAAGTCAGGAGTCGTATAAAAGAGAGCAATGACATACTATTACAATTTCTTTGTTTCACACTGCAGAGAATACAACTAGATCCCAACACCCTCCCACCATTTTACCCTTGAGAAGAAAGAAAATTTAATTCTGCATTCTTTTTCTTCTTTCCTCTGATCTCCCTTAAAGTTAAAAATAGTATTTCCCCACCTAATTGTACCTTTTAATCTAAGCATTATTACTATTGCCTTATCACTAGCATTTTCCAAAACAACTATTTTCTTTTAATAATTTAATTCAGAGGGCTGCAGAAATGTGCCAAAAAGGAACCTCATACAGTTCAGCAACAGAAAATGCCAAACGCCGCAGCTGGGGAGGAATAACCCCATGCACCAACACGTGGGGCAGCGGGGCAGGCAGCAGCCTGGCAGGGAAGGCCCAGGGGCGACTGGGGGACACCG
>NW_020955320.1:574796-610227 GCF_003031625.1 Empidonax traillii | reverse complement strand
GCAGTGGGCTGCCGTGCGTGGCGTGTGCCCGCTCTGCCGGCAGCACTTCGGCCGCATCCTGCACACGGTGAGAGCGGACGACGACTACCAGGAGTACATGGTCCCCTCATCCTCCCGCCAGCAGAGCCCAGCAGCCGGACAGAGGGTGCGCAGCAGATCCCCACAGTGGCGCTACCACCTGCGCCCACGACCCAATAACAATCCCACTGCTGGGAGAAGGGGGCCGGCAGAGAGGGACCAAGGGAGAGCTCCAAGGAACTCCGACACCTCTACCCCATAGACTGCAGGGGAACACTCAGCCAGCCCTGCTGATGGACCTGTCGTCCACTTGGACTTGCTGAGAGCGCAGCTTATGGCCTTCATGCAACGTGAATGAACGTCCAGAAACTTTCCAGGGCATACATCTTTCAAAACCACTTGGTACACTGCACATGAATCCACTAATTACAATCCTTATTAATAGTCATAGTAGCATTGTTATTGTTATTGTTAAAATTATTAAAGTGTTCTTCTCTTAATCCACAAGGTTTTTCCTTTTCTCTCCAATTCTCCTCCCCAGTGGGGCAGGGGTGGCAAGCAGTTGTACAGAACTTAGTTAATAGCTGGGGTTCTCCAATTTGTTGTGCTGGTGCTGGAAGATTAGAGACTTTGTGGACACTGATTATAGATCCACTGAATACAGAAGCTTTTCGGAGCATGTTTCTCTCAAAATATGAAAAAAAAAAAACCACTGCACGCAATGCTATGCAGCAGCGTTTCAACAGCATAGGAAAACAAAAGAGAAAAATGTCTGGAGTGTGCAGTGAACTGGTTTAATATAAATGCTGCAACAGAGCCCCTCTGTCTCAAACTCTCCCAGCCTTCCCAGCCCTGTGATCATCAGTCAGGCCACCTGACCTGAAGCAGAACCAGGTTCATGGACACAGGCCATGCTGACAACCCTCTCCCTGGTAGTACCTCCACATCCCAAATGGCTCCAGTCATTCCCCTGTCACAGCCCTCTGATCCTTCCTCAACACCTCTTTACAGCAGCAGCCCAGCTCCTCCAGCCCCAAATCCCTCTGCCATGCCTAGAATGCAGAATCCACCCTGTTCTGGGGACAAGCTTCACAGAAGACACTGCCAGGGAATGAGGCCCATCTGTTGATCTGCACACCTTGGCTCAGTCTTTGTCAGAGAGCAAAGCTCTAAACCCTGAGCATCCTGGGATTCAGGAACCAGTCAAGGAACAGACTGCAGTGCAAAAAAACCCATATTTTTGCCATGCCCTTCACTCTTACTGGGCCCTTCCCAGTCCTCTGCTTTTAATCCTTTCCCCAGACACACCAGCATCAGCCTTGAACATTTCCACAAGCTCTACAACAACCCCCTCTAAGCAGAGGCTGAGCAGCCCCACAGACTCTTGCCCCACATTCCACAAGGGTCCCTCAGTCCTGCTGGCAGAGACTCTCCACAGCCAGAGAAGCCCCTGTGCCATGTTCCTGTGGGATCCATCTCAGATCTGCAGGAAAGGGCCTGGAGGTCCTGGGGCCACCAACATGCAAACAGCACTGTCGGTGTGCCCTGGTGGCCAAAAGACCAACCACCTCCTGGGGTGCTCTGAAAGAATGAAGCCAAATTACAGCTCTTGGATAGTGTTGGCTCTAAGCCAACATTTTTGAACCAATGCATCTAATCCTGTGTGGGACTCAGCACCAGTTCACGTCTTTACTCCTCAGAAAAATCTAGAAATTCATCTCCACAGAACTGTCTTCAAAAGTTGCTTTAATGCTGCTATGTCTTGGCAGAAAATCCATGTATACAACTTACCACAGGAAAGTAACAGTATTACCATTCTGTGCTTGTGGCAAGTTGAAAAATATTTTTGTCTTAAATTCAGGAGCTCTAATGCAATAACAAAATTAGGTACCATTTTCAAGTTTAAAATAGCCAGTGATCTCTGCATGAAGACTCAAAATAATTTCCTTCAAGTGAATTTTATGAAGCTTCAGAAGCAAAAAAAAATCAAAAATGCCCAGAATTTGTTTGAAGAGATATGTTTTTCAAAAAATGGCAAACCCTCCATACAGTTAAAAGATCAGGAGAAAGCATGAAAGATTAAGTGGCAGATGAGATAATAGACAAGATAATTGCAGAGCATTAAAGCCTCAGATTTATTTTTAAGACATTCAAGCTCTATTTAGAAAATCCCTTTATTAACTTTTGTGAATCTAAAATGAATTATCCTAACATATTGAACAATAAGGGGACTAATGGTGTTAAAGCTTCATCATTTCCCATTCTAAACCAGTCCATACAATAACTGGCCATGGAGCATTTTTGCAGCACAAATAGAAGATAACAAGACTAGAGGAGTTACAGTGCAGCAAAACCATATACAAAAATGCCCCCAAAAGAGATTTGTCATGCTCTGTGCTCTCAGAGCGGGAAGTAAAGAGTGAGTCCTGAATTTTCTCACTGAGATAACATGCCTAGGGAAGTTAACCACACGGGCTGCTCATAAGCTACCATTTTGTTTCTGTAGTGCAAGAGAGGTAATGCTAATGCAGGGCAGGAGCTGAGAGTATGAAAGCCAGGTAGGTAGGCAGTTCTCTGACATGAAACTGTACCAATCTGATAAGGATAAGGAGAAAAGCAAACATAAATCTGTGTTGATGGGTTTGCAGGCAAGAAAATGTGTGGTTCAACAAAGCAACAGAGAACTGGTTTCTGTGTTGGTTTGGTCTTCTGTCTGTGGAGCTGTCTTGAGAATTCCCTGGTTTTGTTCCACCTGAGATAAAGAACAAAGGAAAAAAATGTTGCCTATTGACAAAGCCATCTGCATAAATTCTAATGCTGCAATAACAGTTTAAAAAAATAGAATTACCATGGCAACAACAAACAATCTTACATGTCAAAATGGAAAAAAAAAAAAAAACAGGGAAACAAAACATAAAATCAATTAAGAACTTAAATGGTGATAAAGTACACACTTCAGAGTGCATACACACTTTAAGATGTGATTCTTTATCACATATTTCAAATATGATTTCAGACTAAACAAACTATTTTCATGTTGTTTGTAGTTTGAAGATCCTCAAGAAATTGAGGTCTGAAAAGTAGATGTAAACAATTAAACCATAATATCCTATGTCTTCTGGGAGGGAGAGAGAAAGACAGAACAGAAGAAAATGGATTTTTACAAACCTATGCAGAAATAATTTTTGCTCTCTCTTTTTCTTGATAAGACATAAAATAATTCACAGAAGGTAAACCTAAGAGTTTTTTAGTCATAATTATCTTCCCATGCAAAATTTCCACCAATTTCAAGAATTTTTCAACTACTAATGATGTAATGGTGTACTTTCCTGAGCCTTTTTGAAATTGTTAAATCAGACTGCTGTGAACAACAGACTACTACTGCCCTCATTTTCTTTACAGTCCCTAGCAATGAGTCCACATTTTCTTTTGGGCAAGTATCTTCTGGGGCACAGTGGACCTACAGTAACTTAAGGTATGTCGTACTGTGACTTAATAATAACAGAACATAAGCCAGCAGCAGAATTCAAGTTCACAAGATAGAAGAGGGAATAGATCAGCGGGATTGCACCAGAGAGGACAGGAATAAAGTACTGGAAAAGATATGTGGCAGAAGCTGAATGAACAAGAAATACAGAGACATTAATTTTTCACAGATTAATGTGTCTCAGAAAGCATGTGCTAGTATTCATATCCTTTATTCACATAATGGGAAATTTTTTACGATCTGTAGAAGAGTTGTCTGTTTTGATCAAAAACTAGTGACACAATTTGGTAAGTCTTGATAAAAAGTACTAATAAAACATCCAACAATCCTACTTTGTTGTGAGCAGTAGTGTTTGCAGACTTTACACAGATTACTTCTCTGTAGAGGAATCAATTTTTTTTCAACTCTAACTCCATGATTTTACATAATTTTGCACAATCTGCCTGTCAAATCTTCCTTTCTAGCACCCTCCTTTATTCTCTTGTTTCTTGATTTGAATCCCTTCTGGAATTATTCTGAACATCAGCCTTGCATCTGTGAAACTGCTTTAAAAAATTGAAAAAAAAGCCAGTGTTGTCTTATTCCTCCGAAAATGAAGGCTTTAACTCAGCTAATCAATTGAACACTTTTATTGCACAGTGATACAACTTCATTACAGAGGAATTTCAACACAGTTGCGTTTAATCACCTGACAAATGATGGATGAAATTGTTTTGCCTCTGGGAGCTGTCAAAGGTTTACACTTATATGTGTAATGTTTCTTCAAAAAGAGATGGAACCACATCTGCATAACAAATGGTAACAGAGAAATTCTAGGTGCTAATTTTATATTGTTGAAACAATTCTGACCTTGGGCCATAATGAGTTCCCCTTGTGCTGGCACTTAGTAAATTGTATTCCAACATAATAAAGAACTAACACACATAGAGCTATTCAGCAAAGAAATATCAGCCATGGTGAGTGGAGTCTTGTGTTAAAGAATAGTTTGGACCCTAGGTTCTGAGACAGAGTTGGTTTATTTCAGTTCAATCAGTTGCCTCTGGAGAGGCAACAACCTATGCCTCTGAGGTTCAGAGACAGGAATTCTCTTCCAAACCTTGCTTTCAACAGCAGCTAGTTGGACCATTTGCATGCTAACCTGACAATGGTTGTGATACCTCTCTGGTAGAAGTGCTGGCACATTTACCTCTTCACTGTTAAAATTAGCACTACTTCAACTGAAACACTAAATGTTGGCAAATCAGCATTTTCTTATATTTGAGAAACGTCAGTTTCTGTGTTGTATGTCTTTCATTTTTCAGATATTAACTGAAAATGCTCATTTAGTAACATCTCCTGCTGCTAGTGAAGATCTCAGTCACCTGTCCTCAAACTATAGAGCAGTTTGCAATTTTGATATTTATATATAGATTCGGTGTGAATTTTTTTTTTCTGCATGGAACTGGACACTATACTAGTGGAAAACACTCCATACTACTCTTTACAGTCAAGCACTACTGTTTTTCCAGCTAATACTTACATCACAATTTCTGGTACTGAGATAATCTCTTGTTTCTTCCTTTGCAGGTCTTCACTGTAGCAAGCTACGTTCTCTTTCAAGTTGTGATCAATATGTGACTACGAATTGCTTTTGATTGATTAGCCATCTACTGGATATTTTACAGGACTGACCAGTATACGGTTTATCACTAATGCTGGATAAGCCAATTTTCACGTTTGTAAGTGTGAATCAAACTCTGAAAAGAAAGACTGAGTTAGTTAAAGGGAGTACATAGGCAACAAAAATCAGCAAGGCAAGCTTGTTTTGACTTAGAAATTTACTTTTTTTAAGTCAGTGACTCAAGCCAAACTACTCAAAATTCTACGAAATCCGGGGGCACAAGTGTGTTGTATAGAATTTTTTTTTTTAAGAATCGGGAATGGATATGTATTTAATATCAATACCAGTATCCCTCTGCCCTACCATCCCTGGAAAAAGCAGAATAAGATTGTGTAAGTTTATTTCCCATACACTCAATCAGTAGGAATCAGGTCAGGCCTACTTATGGCTACATTAGCATTCAGATCAAGCTCCGTTCACTCTCTGTTCCACCCAAACATCTCATTACAGTAGTCATCCTAGGCTCTTCGTGGCACAATAGATATTTTCATCCTTTCCACATCTGGCTACTTGAAAGGTGTGCTTTCAGTTTCTCTGACTTGTACTAAAACAGCCAGAAACAGCCTTTGTGAGGTCAAGACCAAGTCTTGCTCACAAGTTGTGAGTCATCCACATCCAAATACTGATTCTGTCCAAGCTGAGTGTAGTTTCCCTCAATAGGGTTGAGTGTGCATTAGCTATTGTCTCAAAAAAAAAGTCCAATGTACCAACTGAAGTAATAATGTTGGCAGTTTCTCGAAAAATCCTTTAACAGACACAATATGACTGAGGTTACAACAATAAATGTTTGAGCACCTGCAACACAGAAAAATATGCCTGGATCAAAAGTGAATAGATAAACTTAGGCTATTTCAGGACAGATCACAGTCGAAGTCAAATTGCTATCTCATTTAAAATGTCCTAATGTACTGCTTTTGTAAGATCTCATACTATCAGAAAATCATGTTTTAAGAAACTAAATCTACAGAATGACTCAGACATCCTAAGAGAGAAAATATACCCTAATGTGAACTACTAGTTTTAAAGCTTAGAAATACCATCTCTGTTTTTTGGGAACTGCATTTCCACTGGGAAATGAGACTACTACTGAGTAATCCCTCCACCCTTTAAAAAGCAGACAGACAGAAATGTCAGTAGGTGGAGCTGCCTTTCCTACAGTCAAAAGAGAAGCTTCTCTGCAAAAGAAGTTGCATTTGTAGGCATCCAGTCAGCTCTTCCCAGTCCCTGGCAGATGGTACTTGAACAAAATATGAACATGCAAGAATGTGGTTTTTACATCATGTTACCAAAGTGCACAAGGCAGGAGAAGACAGAACACAGAACTGACAGTGTTTGTCAGCACAAGCTGTTTATTTCTTCTTCTTTTTCTTTATTTTTTTCCCCAGTCATGACGAATGGTATCATTTTGAAGTGATATGCTTTGCTTCAGAGCATCTTGTTCACAACAGTAAAACACCCTATAATTCATGCTTGGACTGAAAGTAGTGCTAATGTAAATATCTCTGTTTTCATAATTTTCAGTGCTGAGGTACATGTAGTACATCTTTGCAGATGACAGGCTCACAGTTTTTTCTTCTGCTATTGTTCTGGTGAAATAAATATGCAGATCATCTATTTATTACTAGAGAGCACTTTTACTTCATCTCTCAGCTTGAAGTTATACAGTAGATATGATGGCTGTGATCAATCCATTGTTTTTATTTTAAAAGGAAGACTAATGAATCTGATTAACTGAAAGAATGATGTGGTATAAAAAATCCTGAAAAATCAGTCATATAAGGTGAAGAATAATCATGGCATGAGTTTATGACACATGTCTGAATGTTGATTTATTTCATACAAAGAATTTTCTATCTGCTTTATTTCTGAGGTCTTGAGTAAGTATAGCAAGGAGGCTTCCCTGTCATCTTCAAGTTTGACTCTGCTGAGTAACTATGGTTCATTTTTTTCACATGGAAGGCCACAAGCCAAACACTAACATTAAAATGAGTAATTTTGGCTGTGAGTAAAGACTTAGGGCTGCCATGGGAGTCATGGATATCACAGTAAAATTGGCTTTTCTGAATGTTTACAAAGCACACAGAATATACCTTCTGATTTTATATGTATCCATAAGGCCTTCTTCAGTAATCCTAATTTCTAGTCTTTTCTCCAATATGCCTAAAAAAACTCAGGGAGGCTGATTAGCACATATACGTCCATATAATATGCTGTACAAAGTTAGCCAGTCAAAATTTTTGAAGACTTTTTTCTTTTTCCATGGAAAGGGTAAAATGCAAGGAAATGTTTATTTTGTGACTGTGGTGAGAAAAATTTGCACAGAATGGTATTTGATTCCAATATGCTGGTTAGATGAGCAGTGCCTTTGGGCTCAAGTTTCCTGATACCTTTTTCGTTCTGTAATTTCTACAATAACCAAGAACTAAGAATCCTGAAGTAATGGCCTTGCAGCTATTAATCCAAACACTGACAGCAATTTAGCAAAAGAACACAGAGGGTGTTCTGCATCTCTCTGTTCTTCTAACAGGAGGAAGAGGAACCTGGTACCACTGCTCATCAGCTAACAGATCTTCTGGGAACAATCACCTCTGTTGCACTGTGATAATACAAAGGTACAGGACATGTTTAAGCTTCTATCAATTAGCACCTCTATTATTGAAGACCAATCTCGAGAAAATAAAGTTTGCAAGATGCGAATAGCACTGAGGGAGATTTCAGATCAAGAAATTTTAAATTAACAACAAATGTTTGTTGCAAGGACCACTGTTGTATAAAATAACACTTCATTCCCATTCAGAGTTGTTATTTTTATTTTAACAATTGGAAAAGCAGATGGGAAAATGTGTGGAACCCTTTATTCACTATTGTTCAATAGCGAAGACTCCTCTGTAGAACTGATGCCTAGCCAAAAATGAATTTTAAATGTGTAAATGAAATGCTTGGGTTTCATAATGAGAAATATCTGAACCAAGAGTGATGTTCCTTAATATCAGATTGATTTGCCTTCCTTCTGTGAGAATTTTTTCTATGATAGGAATATAAGATCAAAATCATGCAGTAGTGTAAGATCAAGACCATCATGCTGAAAAACTTCAGGGAAATTTTATGCTGATATCACGGGGTAGCAGCAAGGATGGGCAGAAGACAACGGTCCCATGACATTTCCATTTTAGTTGCCTAGATTAACTGCATTAATATAAAGCCTAATATCTTACCTTTTTTAATCTCCTTATATCCCACTAAGATGTATCTCAGAAGCATTTAACCATTTCTCTTTAAACAGGATTACTTAAACTGATAGAGGGATGAGACAAATGACAGCATTTTTGTAGATCGAAGTACAGCACTAAAATAGTTAAAATAGTTCAGAACACAAAAAAATTACAAAGCATTTTCTACATGCTAAAAGACTATATAAATTTACAGTGGCTGAAGCCCTGCTAGGGCTCACTAAAGTTTAAACGATTACCTTAGCACTTGATTTAAGTCATCCATTACCAGCTGAGCCTGAGTTGGGGATCAACAGGCTGCTTTGGGGCCCGCTGTTCACTCATAGCTAGTTTAAATGCCATTAGCTCCCAAGAAATGAATATTTGGAGTCACTGAAACCAAACCTTCTGCTATGATTAGCACTGTTACTGCAGTAATACTCAACCACAGTTATTTTATAGCACTTGGAAGAATCTCTTTGATACAAAAAAAAAGCCAAATCATGACCAAAAGATGAGAGGTAGACAACGCAAAATCAGCTACCAGTGGGACTGTAATATTATTAATATTGGAATATTATTATTATTCCAATACACAAATTTAATTAGATATTTTCCCCTTAAATTTTAAATTAAGCTTGATTATTTTTCCATTCCTGTGGCAATAGAGAAGATAATGATATGAAATGACAGAAGGATGAAGATGAGTGAAGACACATAGAAGAGATTTGAGATAATCAGCAAAACGTAGCATGTCCGAGTTAAGTAAACAATGAGGTTTCTCACAGGTGTTCTCATTTTTATATAGCAGGCGGCTCTGGGAGGCCTGAGAAAACAGGGAGGAGAGGAAGCAGATGAAGCTATAATTTACAGCCTTCATGATCTATCTACATTGTCCTTGAATACCAAAAGAGCTGAGAAACTTCCACTGGGCAGCCCAAATCCCTCCTTTAGGCAACTCCCTCTGGTTCCTACTGGTGCTTAGAAACAGAAGGCCTTGAGCCCTGGTGCTCTCTGCTAGTTCCCGCAGCCTATATCTGATCTTTTCCAATTACTTCTGTGTTACAGTGAGTACTGAATTTATTGTGCTAGGAAACTGTTTGACCTCAGATGAAATTAATAATGAAATGATTGAGAGAGACATTATTTCATTTCCTTCAAAGTATTAAAATGAATGTTAGCTTAGTATTTGAGAAGAAAGGCCACAATTTTATATTAAATAGAGAGTGGCAATTAAAGAACTATTCTGTCACCACTAGCACTAGCTGACCTTTATAGTTTTAAATGGACTAGCTAGTATCTGAGCTAGCTAGGATCACAACTAGTGAGCTTACATGGCAGAAGAGCTTTGTGACAAAACTGTCATCTTGCCCTACAAAAACTCAGCCGTGCATATTTTCAAGAGTGAGAGAGGTCCAACAACCCAACTGTCTAACACATCTTCATAGGGGAGATGCTCAAGCTGGCTGATCATCTTTATGTCCCTCTGCACTCTTTTCATAGGTCCACGTCCTTGTGATAGGAGTCCCAGAGATGGATGCAGCATTGCAGGTAGGATCTCATGAGATCAGAGTTATGCGGCAGAATCCCCTCCCTCGACCTGCTGGCCACATTGCTTTTGATGCAGCCTAGGACAAGACTGACTCTCTGGGATGCCAGTGCACTTTGCTGGGTCACATTGAGCTTCTCATCCACTGACACCCTTAAGTCCGGCTCTACAGGGCTGCTCTGAGTCCACTTATCATCCAGACTGTATCTATGTTTGGGATTGCCCCAATTTAGGTGCAGGACCTTGCACTTGGCCTTATTCAACTTAGTAAGATTAACACAGGCCCACTTCTCAAGCTTGTCGAGGTCTCTCTGGAGGGCATCCCTTCTTTCTGGAGTATCCAACAGCTTGGTGTTGTCAGCAAACTTGATGAGGGTACACTCAATCCGACTGTCCATGTTGCTAATGAAGATGTTAAATAATACTTATCGCACTATGGATCTCTGAGGGTCCAAAGTCATCACTGTTTTCCACCTGGCCACCAGGTCATTGGCTGCAACTCTCTGAGTGCAGCCAATTCTTTGACACTGAGCATTCCACCCATCAAATCCATGTCTCTCCAGTGTAGAGACAAGGATGTAGTACGGGACAGTGTCAAAGGCTTTGCACAAGATCAGAGAGATTATGTCAGTCATTCTTATCCCATCCACAAATGCTGTAACCCCATCATAGAAGACCATCACATTGGGCAGGCGTGATTTACCCTTCACAAAGCCATGTTGGTTGTCACCAATCACCTCCCTGTCCTCTGTGTGCCTCAGCATAGTTTTCAGGAGGACTGCTCCATGATCTTGCCAGGCGTTGAGGTGAGAATGACTGGCCTATAGTTCCCCCAAACTTAATTTTTTATCCTTTTTAAAAATGGAGGTTATATTCCCCTTTTCCAGTCATTGGGAACTTTAAGAGTTCAAATGAAGGAATATCTCATTTAACCATTACTAACATCCTTATTTAGCCTGATAGCACTATCACTTTCTCTTAGGATTGCCAGTTCATTTGTAGTAGAGCAAGATCCATCTGTCCTGTGTAAAGAAAGCTGAAGTAGATTGTGGTTTTTTTCTCAGTCATTAAGTATACCCAGTAAAGATCCTTTCACTGTTGGACACCTAGAATTCTAGAATTGTCCTTGAAGTATTTATAGTGATCTTCAGTTCTACTCAAAATTTACAGTATCGTAATTATCCAAAGTGTTCACAGCACAGCACACCATTAGAGCTGCTTCATATAACCATTCCCAAACAATACTAAATATGGAAAAGAATTACCTGTTATAGTAACCCACACTATATACACTCATGTCTAAAAAAGAGAGTTTCATAAAGTGCAAAAATGCTCAACAGATATCTAGACAATTGATATTTAAAACCCAAATAATCCACATGAATTAGGTCCACATATAAGACATGATAATACTTCTAATCTTTGTTACAAGGGACCTAAAGGTAAAGTGATAATTTTCTTGTGCATTTAATATACTGAGACAGGCATATTTTTTCAAGTATAATCTATAGAATAACGAATAGTTAAATTTGACTCTACTTGGAATCTCTTTGTTTAGGTAAAATCTTTTCTGTCATATCTGTTTATCATGATTTATTGTCACCTCTTCAAAGAGTAGTGATGAAGATACTGAAACTTATTTTCCACATTTCTAATGGTTAAGTCACCAAAGACACCATACAGTAAATGAAGAAGTGATCTTAGAACATGCTCATAGATAATAGGACATTAAGGAATTTCTGTAGCATTTTGGAGGATGTAAATATAAAAACTACTATCTAAAACTCTTTTGAGAAATAAACTAGTAGTTTTTTCATGAGTGCAAATTACTCCTAACTACACAATGATTGTAATCTGCTAGATGAATTCTGCTTAGGCCTTCATTAAAAGTACTGCATCACACATACCAACTGAAATAATTCAAACCTTTCACAGATCATGCTTGCAGTAAGTGGAGAAAATGCACATTTTTATCTGTCTTTTGCATAGGCATGAAGATTTAGAAAATCAAGGTAAAACACATAAGGACAAACTAAATTCCTGACAAAAGTTAATGAATTAATTGTGGGGGAAGAGGAGAAGTATGCCTAAGGTTGTAATACACTGTGCTTTCTGGTATAGAAAGCTTGAAGCTTCCTCTAGCTTCAAGCAAAAGGAATCTTCATTAATAGTAAATATTATTTTTCCTCTCTGCTGTATTTCCTCTTCTTCCCCCCCCCCTCCCCCATTTTATGTCATGATCTCCACTTATGATGATGTTAAAGAAGAGGTAAGAAACCTCTGTGGATAGGAATCTCTGTCCCTTTGGCTAAAGCGGTGGTAGTAGCAGCAGCAGTAGCAGTAGCTACTGAATGTAAAATTATTTTTATTACTTTTACTATTATTATTACTATTATTAGCATCATCATCATCATTATCTTTTTTTTAATCTTTATAATCTCTATTATTGCAAATGCAAAATGGCCAGTCTCTTTGTGAACGAAGAACCGGGGAAGGTCTTTACACCTTCCAGCCTGCGCATTGGATTTTTTTAGGTGAGACACAGTGAATCTCTATTATTATAATGCACATGGTTTACATCTGGACAGGCTCCAGCTTTTTACAGGGCATTCAAGTTCTTTAGCTCCATTAGATAATTTGTTTATTTTAACACTAATGACAAATTGGGGTGTGTACATTTTGGCATGTAGCTGGTGATGGTCAGCAGTCTCCTTTTCCCCGCTCAAATATCCATACACTTCCGTTACTTTCTGCGGGGATGAAGTCAACTGGATAAACACTTTCTCTTTAAAATTAATACTTGTAAGCTAGTACAGTTCAGCTGAAAATTCAGACAGCAAAAAACCATCCAGGTTGCATACATTAATTAATGAAACTATCCCAAGTTTAGTTGATACATTACATCGGTAGCCTTTGAGCTTTGATATCCTGATATTACTCTGCTAGCTTAAAAGCAAAGCATTCCTTACCCTAAGTCAGAGAATTTCCATACACACTTATGTGTGTTAAATTAGCGCAGAGTTGAATTTTCAGTAAACAGGCATTATTAAAAATGGATTCTAAGGTGTTATCTGAATGTTTTCTTTTCTTTTTTTTTCCCTTTCCTTTTTTTTTTTTTTTTTTTTTTTTTTTTTTTTTTTTTTTTTTTTTTTTTTTTTTTTTTTTTTTTTTTTTTTTTTTTTTTTTTTTTTTTTTTTTTTTTTTTTTTTTTTTTTTAAATGAAATGAAGACCAGAGTTACCAGCAGTTGTTGTCACTCCATATATGGGGAAGACAGAGGATCTGAAGAGGGCATTGTGAAATGGTGCTAAGAGATAGAAAGTGTGAGAAGCAAAAGAAATGTTGGAAAATGTACACTGGAAGCCTGAAGTGAGAAGAAAAGGTAAGTAAAATGAGACACAGGGGTACAAAGAAGAATAGATTGCAAAATGATAAGAGGCAACACCAAATAAAATGTTACAAGACACCAATCATATTTAGGATGAAAAGTCAGGGTTCTTTGTCTTGAAAAGGCTGGCGATTAAAAGATTTTCCTTCCGCAACCACAGGATATCTCTCACATGCATTTAAGGCTGGATTTTGAACTTTGGAAGTTACTTTATTTTACAGAGCATATGACTCAGGAAGAATATTTGCCCAGGTAAACAGAGGCTGTGCAATCTCTTTAAAAATCTTGTCAATTTCAAACCCAGTCTTTTCTGGGAGTATTGACTAGTTCTTTTCACTTGGCTAGTTTGGCAGTATTATTTTTTTTAATCGACACCAAATGCCATTACAGGGAGAAGACTCGAAAAGCATTTTCTTAACACTTGTTTCTTTCATTTAACTTTTTCTCTGCAGTTTGTGACACGTTTTCACTCCTGTGAAAGCGGAAATACTACCTACTAAATTAATGTTTTCCTACAGTAGGCACCTTCTGACTGATTGACCTGTTAAGGAAAACATGATGATACACTCTCATGCTGCTAAATATTTCTTCCTACATTATTTTTCCAAAGGTAAAAATAGATATAATTGTCCTAGTGGCATCGGGACTACTGAAGTTTAGTTTCCTCCATAGTTTTGCTGAAAGTTTCTTAAACATTCTGCCACTAGTTATTTTTACCTCATAAGACTGGCATATTGTTTTTCTACTCTAGGTCCTATACCTGCAGCTATTAGGGACAAACAGGGGACTGTAGGGCTGTATAAATACCAACCTGCCAGGCACTGGTGCTTCATAGCTTCTGGCCTTGGGAAACGGGAAGAGTCAGGACTGAGTTTCCTATAATTTCTCCCAGCAGGGGGCACCGTAGAATCTGTACATCCATTTTTGGAGGATAAAAGAGCCATTAGCAACCTACTTGATCTGACTTTTTCTCTGCTCTGTCATTTGAGTATTTCTTTGCCCAGCTTTTTTGGGAAACTGACAACTTGGCAAAATTGCAACTAGCGTAGCTCAAAATGCTTCCCTACACTCTCCCTGCATGGCACTAACTGATATTCTGCTCTATTATTTCCTTAGTTCTGATACTTGCTGGTTGCATACATATAAATATTTTAAAATAACAGAAAATTAGATCAATTATTTCCTTCCTAACCTGCACAGAGGCGTTACAGTTCAAGTTGAGCTGGGGTGAGCTTTTCAATGTTTTAGAAACAGCAGAGACAGGACTTGCAGAAACCACCAGTGTCCTTAAGGGCAGTTTTCCAGAATTAAATCTTCATATGCAATGGAATTTTGGTACAGAAAGCTTGACAGTTTTATGCTTAGTTTGCTTGGGACTGATCTAAGAACTGCAATTTTCTCATATTTGAAAATTCACTTTCAGATCTCAGAATGACTTTTGAGACAATATTAGAGTCCCCTGGGTGGAGAGGGGGCCAAAGCTAAAAGTGCTGAGCTGGCTTCCCTGTTCTTCCTTTGTTTTTCCTATAATCACTGATTAGAAAAGAACTTGTGAGCCAGGGTGCAGAGAATGACTGTCATAAACCCATCTTACAGGGGAAAAAAAAAGGAAAAAAAAAAAAAGAAAGAAAACACACACACAAAACAACAACAACAAAAAAACAACCAACCACCAACAACAAAGAAACCCAAACCAAACCAAACAAAAAACCATCACAAAAACCAATATTCAGACTACTTCCAGGCACTGCCAGGCAGACTTACTTGGGCAATGAAGGATGGGGCTAAGAAAACGACATTAAACTATCAGACTTCAATAATAACAGCACCCACAGTGCATCTGCTTAGCCCCCCAGGACCACACAGGTACTTTCCTCTTCTGCTTTTAATGATTTCTGGTAGTTCTTAAATGGTACTCAGCCTCTGCCTTCCTACCACTGCAGTCACTCATGTTTTAGTTGCTATTGTCAAAATGTTTCCTAAAAAGGCATAAACATATGCCAAAATGAATGGAAAGCCAAAGAAAGGGTAGTGGAGAAAGACAGTGCCTGGCGCACTACCTTCTGCAAAGGTTAAAGGCATCCCAAGCTGGCTCCCAAGCCATTTGCTTCCTCTTGAGGCAAAAAAATAAGCAAACACTGCAAAACCTCAGGCTCTTCCTTTAATCCTTTTTTCTGTTGGAGCAACCATAACTGGGCTCTTCTCTCAGCAGGACAGGAACTCCTACAGGACTTATATGTATCTGTGAAGGTTGGCTTTTCCTTCTCTAGCATTTCTCTTCCTCTGTCTCTCATATTGCTTATGAGATCTCCAGGGTTCACATCGAATCTGTGTCTTGTCTGTATATACAGAGTCCTTGCCTAATAAAAGAGGTGCTGTATTAGGTAGTTGCTTTCAGATAGGGTTGTACTTCAATTATTAGCATAAACTGGAACTTTCTTTTGTGTTAAGTGGAAATACCATACTTTGAAATTAACTATCATGCTAAGTAAACTAATAACTTCAAGGATTTCATAAGCATAGAGCCTAGAGACAATCAAAAGGGCCAACACCAGTAAAATTACTTTTCCTGTTTTGATTAAATCTATTCGAACCTAGACAAGGAAAGTGCAATATATATATGAGGGAAGAATCCAATAGAATACCATTGATTTTGCATCATATATTATATTAAAAAATACAAAATGTGAAATAAAATAGGGCTGAAACAATCCCAAGATCTCTAAGGAATTCATCCCACCCCCCCCAAAAAAAAAAGATCGAGAAGGGGGGAAAAAAGCCAAGTAATTATATAGGAAGCGTTATTGACTGTGAACTTATAAAAATAAAATGTTCTAGTATTAAAAATATGATACATTTATAAGAAAGTACATTTTAGAATTAATATATAATTTAAAAATTTTTTTTTTCTAGAAACCCACTGCTTCAACTGCTGAAAAAGCATAAAAAAGTAAACAAAATTTTTCTGAAAGCAACCTCCTGGCTCTTTGGGTTTGTAGATAGAGAAGTACATAGTATTATAGAAGTTAAAGACAGTCTAATGGTCTACATTAGACATGTATTAGAATATACATGACAACAGAATTATCTCTGACATTCCCTAAAAAAAACCCCAAAACAAACAAGTTGAAAGAATATTACATTTGTAAAGTTAAGCTTAGAATTCCAGAAATGCCAGAATCGAACTTAAATTTTAAACTTACAGTTGTGTCAGTAGCTCATCTATTACGACAAAATCTTGACATACAGAAGATGACAGCAGGGACAGCGGGACACCTTCATACCCCATCCCTTACAATCACCAAATGTTTTTGCTGTTTCCATCAACAGCTACATGCAATGCCAGCATCCTGCAAAGAAGGGTAATACACAGCAAAATAGAATGATGTATCAAGACAGGCAAGGTATAACAAACTACGACAGGCAAAACCCCCCATGTAACACGTAACAAATATTGGTATTTTATTTTCTTCTTTTACTATCCTTGAACCTCCTAAAAAAAGCAGGCATTTTGTCTGCCAAAATCCTCAGTTACTGCTGTTGAGATTATTTCTTTCTATCTATCTATCTGCCATTTGACCTTTTTTTAGGACATCCTTCCTTTTACAGGCCCCTTCATTCTGATTTGCAGAAACTGGTACCTTCAAGTTGCTTTCTCCACCCTTCTCAGGATTTTGCTCTCAAATACCCAATTAGTAATGGCGAGCAGGGGGAATCAGTCAAATGTCTCACAGCTCTGCTGGTCTCTGGGTAAGGGAAACAAGAGAGACTTTAGAGCCTTGGGATGTCTGCTTAAAGGATCAGGAACATAGCTGGTATTCTCTTCTGTCCTGCCAGTAGAGGCAGGGAATGATGAGAGAAGAAACAGGAAGATCAGCAGAACCATACCTGGCTCTGAGCTTGGTGTCACTGGCAAAATTTTGGGTACCTTGATTATGGTTTAGTTTATAGGACACCAGGCTTGCTGGCAACAGGCAGGGTACACCTGTCTGAAAGAAGGGAAAGGAATTGGCACAGGAGTTAACAGGACTTACTGAGAGACCTTTAGACTAGATTTGAAGGGAAAAGGGATAAAACCAGGCCTTCTAGAGATAAGGCTGGTGGCAGCATGCCACTGTCTGAGGGGTGGTATGCTAGCAAGGTCCCTCACTCTGCTGTCTCAGTAGAGATAGGGGATGGAGATCATGCAGTAGCAAAGGCATGAGGACTATTGATGCATCAAGAACCACAGATGTGCCTGATAATGATGACACAAGGATTAGGGCTTCTCCCATCAGAAATGTGGCAGGATCAATATCCCAACTGAAGTGCATGAACACCAACGAACACAGCATGGGCAAGAAACAGGAGGAAGTGGAAGCCATTGTGCAGCACGAATGACATAGTTATGCACAGTATGACATAGTTAACATCACAAAATCATGGTGGCATGATTTGCACAACTGAAATGCTGCAGTGGATGGCTATAAACTCTTCAGATGGAATAGGCAAGGAAGAAGAGGAGATGGTGTAACCCTGTGTCCCAGGGAGTGTTTTGATTATCTAGTGCTTAATAATTGTGATAATAGAATTGAGTGTTTATAGGTAAGACTTGGGGGAAGACAACAGAGAAGATATCCTGGTGGGAGTCTGTTACAGACCAAGGTGAAGAGGCAGATAAAATACTTTGTAAACAGCTGGGAGAAGTCTCACAAGCATTAGATCTTGTTCTTGTGAGGATCTTAAATTTACCAGATGTCTGATGGAAACACAATAGCCTCGGAAGTTCCTGGAGTGTGTGGTAGAGAATGTCCTGACACAACAGTGAGTAAGCAAACTAGGGAAGGGATTTGCTGGAACTGTTGTTTGTGAACAAAGAAAGACTGGTGGGTGATGTGATGGTTGGAGGCTGCTTAGGGCACAGCAATCATGAAATGATAGTTTCTGATTCTCACAGAAATAAGAATGGAGGTCAGCAGAACTGCGACTTTGGAATTCCAGAGGGCAGACTTCGGCATATTCAGGACACTGACTGACAGATTCTCTTGTGAGGGAGTCCTGAAAGGCAAAGGTGTTCAGGAAGGCTGAACAATCTCCAAGAAGGAAATCCTAAAGGTTCAGGCCGTTCCTGTGGGCCAAAAGATGAGCCATTGAGGAAGAAGACTGGCCTGGCTGAACTGAGAGTTTTGGCTGGAACTCAGAAAAAAAACCAGAGTTTATGACCTTTGGAAGAAGGGGCAAACCAGGAAGACTACAAGGATGTTGTGAGGTTATGCAGGGAGAAAATTAGAAGGGCCAAAGATCAACTAAAACTTAATCTGACTACTGCCATAAAAGACCACCAAAATCTCTTCACCGAAAGGGTTACAAAGCATTGCCCAGGGAAGTTGTTTAGTCATCATCTTATGATGGATTTAGAAATGTGTAGATGTTATACTTAGGGACAAGTTTAGTGGCGGAGTTGACAGTGTAATTTGATGGTTGCACTTCATGATGTTACGGGTCTTTTCCAAACTAAATGACTCTGTGATTCTGTGTTGTTTCTATGTCGTTGCTTTATTGGGATGAAAGGCTTGAGCATGACACTATGAATTGTGGGTAGGCGGACACCTTCATGGGTTTTGGCCTTCCCTCCTGTGGCAACTAAATCTTCATGTGAGCTTCACAGGCAGCTTAAGATAAGCATGCCAGGACCCATCTTCTAACTATTTTGTCACTTTTGCAATGATTATGTTCTGGGGGGTATTGACCTGAAAATAACTGTCCTTCCACCACAACTCCTTTTCCATTGCCTGGACAAGACCTACACACAGTCTTAGCCAAATTCTTTCCCTTCTCTCCACAGTGAGACTATGAGAGTATCCTTTTTGCACTGCATGCTAAAACTGCTTCTTGTCTTTCTGCAGCCACTGAATAAAACTTGCAGACTGTACTCTGTGAATGGGCATAGAGACAATAATGGTGCCATGAAATTCCTGCTTTTAAGTTGTGACTTATGAACTTATGCAATAATTGTAGTTACAGTGAAGTAAAATATTCATACCAAGGTGCAGAATACAAAGATCCAAATTTTTTGATCTTCTGTTGGTTCAGTGTGTGATCCTGGAAAAATCTTCACACTTCTTCATGTTTCTGTTCTCCTGTATTGTATTTGAATAGACACTGAAGTTGGCAGTAAGCAACTTACACAATCTAGATCTTACTGCTCCCCCTACATCTTGCCAAAAATAAAAGACAAAATGTGCTACAATTACTTGAAATAGCTTCTAATTTGTGATACATCCACTTAATCATGGTCATTTAAAAATGCATTTATCTAAAACCTTACATGAAATTCTGTAGCAGGGATGTCTAAATTCAGAAATTATACTCTTGATTTTTCTTAAGAGCAGTGTAAAGTAAGAGTGCATTCTTACCACATATATTGTATTTAGATTCTTGCGAAATATCGTCCAAGTACTGAAGTGCAATAGGATTTCTTTGATTCACAAAGACTGAGAAAATATGACAGTGATCATGAGAGCAACATTTACTTAATGCTTAAAAGCACCAATATGGAATAACATTAAGGCCTGAAACAAGACTTGGTGATCAGAGAGAACGTCAGGATAGGTGACACAACTGGAGTGCTGCAATCGGCAGAGATCTAGCAGTAAGGCAGATGGGGAAGGCCAAAGTAGTCTATACTTTCTTCACCTCAGTCTTTAGAGATAAAGCAATCTCAGGTCACTAAGACCAGCAAGAAAGACGAGGTGAAAAAATATTTATCCTTGGTGGAGGAGGATTAGGATAGAGAATTTTCAAGCAAGACTGGGCATTCACAGGACCTGATAGGTTGCAGATGTGATGAGAGAGTTGGCCCTTGTCCTTGTGGGGCTACTCTCAAGTGATTTTGAAAGGTCACTGCAACTTGAAGAGGATCCTAAAGAGTGAAAAAGCAAATGCCATCCCCAGCTTCAAGAAATACACAAAGAAGGACACAGAAAACTATAGATTAATCATTATCCATCGATTGCAGAATGTAACTGGGAGAAAGTAATACAGAACACCATTTCCAGACATTTTGAGGAAATTAAGGTGATTGGGAGTAGTCAGCATAGATTTATGAATACTAAATTATGTGTGACCAACCTAATAACCAAACACGAAGTGAATGGCTCAGTGTATTAGTGGAAAATAGTGGCTGTTGTTTCTCTCAGCTTCAGCAAGGGTTTTGACACTGCCATCTATAACACCCTCAGATAAACTGATGAAGCATGGACTACAAAAATGAAGGTGGATTGAAAACTGGCTGAACTTGCAGGCTCAAAGGGTTTTGGTCACTTGCACAAACACCAACACAGACTGAGGACTGAGCAGCTGGAAAGCAGCTTTGACAAAAAAAAAACACCTGGAGGCCCTGGAGGATGAATAGACCATGAGCTAACAATATGCACTTGCAACAAAGGCCAACAGCCTCCTTGTCTACATGAAGAAGAGTGTTGCCAGCAGGCAGGGAGATGTCATCCTTCCTCTCTGCTGGCGCTGATAAGAGACATCTGGAATACTGGGTGCAGTCCTGGGCTCTCCAGCACAAGGGATACAAGAACATTCTGGAGTAAGTCCAGCAAACGATCACAATGCTTAAGAGACTAAAGCACCTCTCATAGAAGGACAGGCTGAGATATCTATGAGTCTTTAGCCTAGAGAAGAGAAAGCTCAGGAAGATCTTACCACTGTATATAAATATCTGATGACCAAAGTAAAGACAGAGCCAGGCTCCTCTCAGTGGTCCCAGTGACAGCAGAAACAGCAATAGGCAAAAATCAAAATACACAAGATTCCATTTAAACGTAAGAAGAAAGTTTTTTTCTGTGAGGGCAACTGTGAACAGGTTGCTCAGAGAAGTTGTGAAGTCTCCATTCCTGGATATACTCCAACGTGACTGGACACACAGCCCTGAGCAATTTGCTGTGGCTGACCTGTTCTGGGCAGAGGTGCCAGCCAGCTTTGATGCTTCTACCATTCTGCAGCTGGAACCTCAGTGAGACCCAATGGTGCACAGTGCAGTCACAGGAACAAATATTGGACACACTGTGCTTCCTGCCCTTGGGAAGGAAGAACAGGATCTGAATTTGTATTTAGAAAGTATAAGCAGCATGTGGAATACAGATCTATAGTCTTCTATTCTGTGTATTTTGTGCTTTGAGAAAACTCAAGACAGCAACTTGAGAACTAAAAAAAAGATGGTTAACCTGAAGAGGGATGAAACTAAAATTTGTTTCTGCCTCTGTCTTCTAAATGCAGCCTGCACTACTTTTTTGACCATTCAGGTTTTGCCTTGAGTCTCGGACTTTGCCTTTCCCAGTTGCTGTTCAGGGGACATGATATCTTGGTCTCCTCTGTGCTGACTTACCTGCTGTGCTACCACCCCAAGCTCAGGCCTGTCAATCCTGTGACCTGCAGCCTCATGAGGAAGGTCTGCACATCCAGGATGACACTGCTTATCCTGACCCACAGTTACCCATGTGGTTAGTCCTGCATGGCCAGGGTCCCTTGCTGAGGAAGTTCATTCTATGCTCTATGCAAGAAAGGAGTTCATACCCATGTTTTTCAAATAACTGGAGCTTGTTTCACCCCTCAGTTGATGAGCTAAGGTTATGGAGCACACCCCTGCCAGCACTCTCACTTGCCCTGATTATCAAGTTTTTGGAAATAGTACTTCTGCTCTTCCTGCTTCCTGCTGCTTTAAACAAGCACGAGGCTTGTTGCAGTGCAGCAGCCCAAGTTCCCCAGTCAGCCTCCTGGGGCAGGCCTTTCTGACATTTGCAGCCCACCCTGCTTGACCAGTGTTGCCAGGACAGACACACACGTCTCCATTTCAGAGCCCTGCAGCCATCACCAACGTGCACATCCAGCATTGTTTGACTGTAGGATCATGAGAGGTATCACAGGACTCTGAAAATGGAGAACCCCAGAGAGCCTCAGTCAAGTAAATGGAATTCTGCCTGTGCAGCGAGGGACATGCACTTTTTGAGTCTTTTTACATGCTTTTAATTGTAGATGCTACCAAGAAGAAAAAAAAATAATTCCCAAAATAGCAACAGATTTTAAGCGTTAGTACGTAACAGGTTTTGAATCTGACAGATTTGATTGTACAAATTAGGAAAGAAATGAAAATATACATAAGAGGTTTGAATAAATGTTTCCTCTAGGTTCATTCACTGCAATGGGTGAAAAAGTGTAGCACAAAACTGTACATATTTATACCAAAGGCAAGCCACAATGCCCTTGACTCTACACCACAGCTCCCACTCCAAATTTGTTTTTCATAACATTGTATGTCTTTGGCTCACTGACTCAATATACAAAGCATTATATCACAAACAAAGGCTGTTGTTTACAAAGCCAAGCCTACTAGAAGACCCTAAATTGGTCTACTCTACCCCAGCCTAGTGATGAAGTATCCTCATTTGACTTCAACAAAGAAGCCAAATCTATGTAAATAAGCAGATGATTTGGTTTATAATTATATGCTGAATTTAAATTAGATCTACTAGGCACATGTTCTTCAGGGTTGATATTTGTATTGGAGAGAGTCTCTATTAGATTTTTAAAGTTCATCTGAAATATTACCCGCTCATGGAGTAGGTAGTACAGTTCTCATAACAGTTCCCTGTGTGTTGCATTCATTTAGTTCTTCAGGTGTCTA
The DNA here is from genome assembly GCF_003031625.1 of Empidonax traillii. Classification (NCBI taxonomy): domain Eukaryota; kingdom Metazoa; phylum Chordata; class Aves; order Passeriformes; family Tyrannidae; genus Empidonax; species Empidonax traillii. The sequence continues at coordinate 587,247 of NW_020955320.1, read as the reverse complement.
AACTTCTCTTTTCTGGAAAGGGCAATGCTCACTTGGTCTTTACAGCAGTTACAAAGTCCAGCCACACTCTGATGACAGTAAGGACTTGAACTAACTCTGCCAGACACAAGACTGCAGAATGTAACTATTAATTATTTTATCCTTTGTCACTGTCTGGAGTGGATTGATTTAATCAGAACAGATCAAGAAGATAATTCCATCCAAACCAAGGACTTTTCTGCCATCATCTTTGAGCATAAGGGACAAATTTTAAGGCCTCGTGTGGCCAGCCAAACAGCTGAATGCCTTCTCTGGTGTCTGTATAAAAGCCCATGCTTAGACTCAGGAACTTCTGACATTGCCGCACCTAGAAAGGTCATCATTTAGGCATCATTCCCTAACGTTAGAAAGTTGGGGCAAAATTATTTTTGCAAAAATTGTTTAAATGACTATCCTAACTCTGGTTAAACTACAAATCCTGAATTCAGTAATTAAAGGAATTTCTTTCAGGATTCGGGCTAAAAATTTTAGCAATTTTCCAAAAAGAAATGTGAATTCTCAGTGGCTTTTATAATCTCATATTTTGCACAGTGCCCAAACAAATCTGCATTTGTTTATTTCACATACAGTGTGGCATAATATGTGCCTACAAAGTGTATTTTACATTTGTTATTTTAAGTACTGAAGAACAACAGATTTCATTTATACTGGATTATTATATAACCACTATATAGGAAAGCTGCTCTAGGAATATAACATAATTTTAAAAATAATTACTGATATTTCTGTTTATTACCCCCACAGTGTAGCCAAACTCTAGGAGACATTAGATCACAGAAGCACAGAATTGTTTAGGTTGGAAAAGACCTCTGAGATCATCAAGTCCAACCTCTGAGCAATCACCACCTTATCAATTAGACTGTGGCACTCAATGCCACGTCCAGTTTTTTCTTGAACGCACCTCCAGGAATGGTGACTCCACCACCTCTGTGGGCACCCCAGTCCAATATTTAACAACCCCTTCCATGAAAAAATTCCTACTGATGTCCAGCCTGAACCTCCCTTGGCGCAGTTTGAAGCCATGATATCCTCTTGCCCCGTCGTTATTTGCCTGGGAAAAAAGGCTGACCCCCACCTTGCTACAACCTCCTTTCAGGTGATTGTAGAGAGTGGTAAGATCTCTCCTCAGATAAATAACCCCATCTCCCTCAGTCGTTCCTCATATGACTTACTCTCGAGACTCTTCACCACCTCCACTGTCCTTCTCCTGACTTGCTCCAGCACCTCAATGTCCTTCTTGAATTGAAAGGCCCAGAACTGGACTCGAGGTGTGGCCTCACCAGTGCTGAGTACAGAGGGACAATCACTGCACTGGTCTTGCTGTCTAACACAAGCCAGGATGCCACTGGCCTTCTTGGCCACCTAGGCACATGGCTGGCTCATATTTAGCCACTGTCAACAAGCATACCCAGGTCCTTTTCCACCAGGCAGCTTTCCAGCCACGCTTCCACCAGCTTATAGCACTGTCTGGGGTTGTGATCCAAGGCCAGGACCCAGAAATTCGTCTTATTGAACCTCACACCATTGGCTTTGGCCCATTGATTCAACCTGCCCAGATCCCTCTGCAGAGCCTTCTTAACCTCCAGCAGATCAACACTCCCACCTAACTTGGTGTCATCCACAAACTTAGTAACTGTATACTCAATCCCCTCATTCAGATCATCAGTAAAGATATTAAACAGAACTGGTCCCATAACTAAGCCCTGGAGAACAGTATTGGTGGCAGGCCACCAGCTGGATACGACACTGTTCACCACCCCTCTCTGGGCCCAGCCATCCAGCCAGTCATTAACCCAGTGGAGAGTGAACCTGTCCAAGCTGTGGGCTGTCAGCTTTTCCAGGAGGATGCCACAAGAGACATTATCAAAGGCTTTAATGAAGTCCAGGTAGACAACATGCTCAGCCATTACCTCATCCATTAGGCAGGTCACCTTTTCATAGAAGGAGATCAGGTTGGTGAAGCCAGATCTGCCTTTCATAAGCCCCTGCTGGCAGGGTCTGATGCCCTGGTTTCTGGCATGTGCTGTGTGATCACACTCAAGATCCTCTGTTCCATAACCTTCCCTAGAACTAAAGTCAGGCTGGCAGGCCTGCAGTCTTCTGGATCCTGCTTCAGATCCTTCTCACAGATGAGCACCACACTGGTCAATCTCTAGTCCTCTGGGATCTCCCCAGTGTAATAGGACTGGTGATAAATTCTGTAAAGTGTCTTGGTGAGCTCTTTTACCAACTCCCTCAGTACCCTTGGATGAATCCCATCCACTCCCATAGAGTTCTGAATGTCTAAATAGCTCAGCAGGCCACTAATTACTTGCTCCTGCATTGCAGGGAATCTATTCTGCTCCCTATGCCGATCTACCAGCTCGTGAGACTGGTTTTCCAGAGCATAACAAGTCTTACTGTTAAAAACGGAGGCAAAGAAGACATTAAGTATCTCAGCTTTTTCTTCATCCTTAATGACAATGTTCCCTCTGTGTTCAGTAAAGGATGGTGATTTTCCTTGGCCCTCCTTTCACTGTTGATGTATTTATAAAACAACTTTTTATAATCTTTCACAGTGGCAGCCAGATTGAGTTCTAGTTGAGTTTTTGCCTTTCTAATTTTCTCTCTACATGACCTAATGAAATCCTTGCACTCTTCCTGAGTTGCCTGTCCCTTCTTCCAGAGATGATAAAACCTCTATTTTTTGCTCTGAGTTCCTATTATACTGAAAATAGTGATTAAAAGGTCAAGCTTCTGAGTTATGTTTGGATATGCTACTACAACATTTTAGTGCATATGAACAGCGCATTATCAAGGCATATCTACTGCCCTCACTTATCACTTGACTCTCTTCACAATGCCACCTTTGCAACGCACCTTTTAATGTAGCCAAGCTGGAAGATGCATTCCATGAATGCCCGTATTATATTTCAGTTGCTAGTCTGCATTCAAAGTACTCAACCCAGTGATCAGGCTGCAGTCCCTTAAATCCTCCAGTGCATAGCAAGCACAGAGGTAGCGGCAGAAAGCTCTCAGTATGTACACTAGTGGTTTAGGAATGGTAGTCCCCAGTTTATTTGCTCCCAATGAGACTCTCCAAACCAGGCTGCTGCTCACTCGTTCCCCCTCCTCCTTCTCCTGCAGGTGGTTGGAGAAGAGAATTGGAGCCACAAAAGGTAAAGATCACAGGTTGAGATGATGATAATTTACTGGAAATAGCAATGAGATAAGAGAGTGGACAGTAACAGCAACAATGCTAATGCCAGAGAGTACGAGAGGTGAATAGTTCACAGGGAAACCCCCTGACAATATACAATACCCAATCTGTCTCATCAACAACTGATGAGAGACCTAGCATCTAGGGTAAAATATAAATACAACAAATAATATTTTTAAGAATATAAATTAAGAAAATGAGGTATTTTCTATCTGGAAAAGATACAAAGTTTTCTTCATCAGAACCCAGGATTTTCAAAGCAGCATAGCACTACTGTCCACATAACAGAATGTCGGGGGTGGACCAGAAGAGGCCTACAGAGAGTGGAGAGAGATGCAAAAGAGCTGCAAGGAAGGCTCAGAAGAAAAGATCTATCTAGAAGTCTTCTAGCAACTGCAGCTGCGCAGAACTGCTTGGGACCCAGCTACAAGGCCGCAGCCTTGCAGCATCTGCAGACTTCCCTGTCTGTGCCCCCAGGCCACTCCTTCCATTCTTCCCTACCTCTCCCTTCCCCCTGCGTGACGAGACATATTCCCTGCAGCCTATCTCTCCAAATACCCTTATCACTGACACTTGGGATTTGATGTTTCCTAGCAAGAAACCCTCCTCTATTCCCGAACCTTCTATATTCCCCTGTATATAAACTGTCATCTTGTTTTAATAAATGCCATTTTGTGGGTCATCTGTGTGACCAATCTCCCATACAAGATGTGCCACTGGGTCGGTCGCGGGTCCCACCCCAACTTGCGATAACAGAAGGCCTAGGCAACCATGAAACGTGTGCTCTACTGCACCTCCTGCCCAGCAAAGCAGTGCAGCCATCAGTTCCCATCCCCAAGGCCAAACATGCAGACTGCACAGGTAGTTGAGTCAGCAGAAGAAAAGACATCTCAGTTCCTCAGCTATCTGGTACAGATTGATAGAGTGTGTGATCCTGAATCAATGACTGTACCCCTCTACTCTGCTGTGGTGACACTGAACCTGGAGCACTGCATCTAGCTCCGGAAATCCTCAGTACAGGAAAGACCTCTTGGACCTGTTGGAGCAGGTCCAGAGGAGGTCCACAAGGATTAAGGCTGGAGACCCTCTGCTATGAGGAAAGGTGGAGACAGTTGGGGTTGAACAGCCTGGAAGGCTCTTTGTAGATCTTAATGAAGCCTTTTAGTACTTAACGGGGGCTTAGAAGAAAGATTAACACACACTTTTTAGTAAGGTCTGTAGTGATAGGACAAGGGGTAATGGTTTTTAGCTTATGAAGGGTAGATCTAGACCAGATATAAGGAAGAAACTTTTTTACAATAAGAGTGGTAAAACACTGGCACAAGTTTCCCAGAGCAGTGGTGGATGTCCCATCCATGGAACCATTCAAGGTCAGGTTGAACAGGGCTCTGCACAACTTGATCTGGTTGGAGATGTCCCTCCTCTCTGCATGGGGGTTGGACTGGGTGACCTCTGAAGGTCCCTTTCAACCCAAGGTATTTTATGACTCCTTGATTCAAGGACACTCCAGGCATCGCAGCCTCTAGATCTGCACTAGGTTGCGTATCCCTTAACATCAACATCTATACGTATCTCCTTTGCCTTTTTCCCCTCTCATCATGAGCACTCCTTGGAATAAAAAACACAGAAATCAATGGGACTAGACTTACAAGAATGCAAAAGGGCTTGCTTTTCATATAAAATCTGCCAGACAGTTGGGTCTTCCTGATGAAAGATTTTGGGAAAAAATGTTGCAAAAAAAGTTACATATACATGAGTTCAAGGGGTGCTTGGACAAATTCTTGGAAAAGATTCTCTGATGTTTACAAAAAAGACTAATCATGCAGGGTTCAGAAAATCAGTGAAACGAAAATGGTCATAGGGTGGCAAAGCTAAACAAGTAAAAAAACATATGTGCTTGCTTGCACTTTTCTAGGTATTAACTTACACCATCTGGGCCAGTAAAAATACTGGATTTGACGTACCCAATCAGTTTGATTGCTCTCACACACTTTACTTTGGCATTTTGTGTTGTCTTTGTATTGTTTCATAAGATACATACCTTCTGCATTCTGTACAACATGGCTGACAGGAATGCATTATGGTATATTTCAGATATGCTAAAAATCAAAGAGTGTATCTAAAAACCACTGGGAAATGCAAACAACCTATGAATTGGACATAAAAAAATCAATTTAAAAAAGGGTGATGTTGTATGAAATTACTAGACAGCTAATTATGACTTTATAAGAAATATTCATACGTAGCTCTGTGGAAAAACAAAAACTTGAAGCGTTATAAATCCAGTATCAGAAAAAAAGTTATCCATAGGAATAGTCTTTCTTCCATTACCATTCTCAATATCAGAAATTGCAGTAGAAATTCCTGTATATGATGCCAATTCTTTTTTTCCAAGGCGTTAAAGTTTTGATTCTGACAACAAAAATCAATAATCTTTGAAGTCCATGACCAATTTCTGTTCCAGCCCTCTTTTAGTCCACTGGTGAAAAACTTTGATTATATTCTGATTATTCCTTATCCATATAAGAACATACAAAATTAAATGAGATATGCAGCATATTCTGTATCTAAATATAAACCACAAGGCTTTTAGCAATACACACTATTAATCAATAGTGCTTTCATATTTCAATTTGGCAGGTTAATACTGTTACAAAAGTTCTGTGAAGCAACTGAATCTTTTAGTGATTACCTTTCCATGAATAATTGTTGACAAGTTCAAAAAAAGGAGATAATCTCTCAAAAAATTAATATGTTTTTTCATAAAGATCAAATTGCTAAAATGTTGAAACAAAAATTTGTAGAAATGTATTTGAAATTATTTGAAAGAGTTTCCATCAGCTCCTGATTGATCTGAGTATCTCTGCAAAATAATTTAATGAATGGAAACATCAGAACATTGAAGTGATTAAATAATTTTCCTGTAACAAAATTAGCTTCTTCCCTTTGACACAACAATTGATCATGTATTTATAGACTGAAATGCTGGTGTAGACTAAAATATTTTGCAAATACACTGGCTCGAGGAAAATGTTTACTGATATTTATAAGCCTCTATCCTAAATTTCTGTCAAGGTCTTGATTTGTTCTTTCCACATAGACAGACACATAAGTTTCATGATTTGAGAAAAAAAATTAATAGCCCAGTGGTTTTATCCTCCAATTCTATGGCATTTACCATAGCTCACCCTGCTCATGTTGCCAAGCACATAACCATGCAAGTGACAACTGACACAACAGAAAAGACATCCAGAAGTAAAACGCTTGAAGTCAATGCTTTCTTTAGCAACATGGATGACATGAATGTTGCTAAAGCTTTACCAGTGAACTGGGTCACATCACTCTGGCAATTTTTCTGGTAAAACTACTCAGTATCCAAAAACTCTTTTTGGTTTTTCACCTTGTTCATATGAGGTTTAAAATTCAGTGAAAACACTCAAACCTCAAACATTTCCATGTACTAGCATACCAGCTACAAAAACGTATTTGCTGACAGAATGAAAGATGCTTATAAAAATATCTTTTCCTATCAAATTTAAGTGCACTGCTGTGTATCATTATTATATTGCTTATAGTTGTTTCCCATTTTAGTGTTTCTGATTGAAAAGGCTAGTGATGTTTTATTATTTCAAGATTGTTGTGTTATAGACAAATCTCTGTCAGTTAAGCTGTTGTTATATACTTAAAGATAAGTGTCTTTCTCAGTATTTTCTAGTAAATAGTTTTTACAGCTATAATGGTTACACAGGGTCCTGCAAATTAGAGTAAATCTACCAATGTTTTGAAAATGCTTCTGTGGTACGTAAAAGCAATTTCAGTTTGTTCCTGTAGGGACAGGTGAAGTGGGGTGGTTGTAGAGCATGCCACACAAACGTCCAGTTCTTGCAGCAAGAGGTATGAGACAGATGTCAAGACTGGTAAAACGTGTTGGTGGAACATTTGAGGATACACACCACTACACAACGAATGGTCATGAGGAAATGCCATGGTTTACATGGATTACAGGCAAGCACTACTGGCTGCACAGGTTGCAGCAGCTCTGTACAAAGCTTCAGAGATACTCTGTTGGATAGCAAAGGGCTGCAGATGGGAATGCAGTGGGACTACAGAGATACAAAGCACTGGACACGAGATGTGTGGGCACTGCACATACAGCCTCAAGGTCTCCCATCTCCCAAGTATGCTTCACCTCAACATAAGCAAGAACTTCTTAATACACCGAAGGTGACAGAGCTCTGGAACAGGCTGCTCAGGAAGGTCGTACAGTCTCCCTCTCTAGAGGCATTTAGAATCCAACGGGACGTCTTCCTGTGTCATCTGCTCCAGGTGACCCTGCCTTGGCAGGGGGGTTGGACTTGATGGTCTCCAGAGCTCCCCCTCAACCTTAACAATTCTGTATACACCAGGAGCAAGCAGACACGGCCTGTGAGGAGCGCAGCTGGCTACCACACCCGAGTGGTAACCTCCCTGGCGGTGTTTGGGACTGGATGCGGCACTCAGAGCCATGGTCTAGTTGTCGTGGTGTTCGGTCACAGTTTGGACTCGGTGACCTCAGAGGTCTTGCCCAACCCAGATGATCCTGTGACTGTGCCAGCAGGGCACCCGCGGCCCCATCGCCCGCACTCAGGTTGGAAAGGCCACGTGGGCCCAGAGCTGCCACCGGGCACGCCGAGACCTCAGCTGGGTCCCCCGCAGAAGCCCGGCAACCGGTGGGACAGGCACAGCGGGGGTGGCATTCCCCCCTCCATCCCCGCCGGCCATCCGTTCCCATTCCCCCTCCTCCTCCTCTCTAACTGGAAGATGGCAGCGCGGCCCAGAGTGAAGGGAGAGCTCCGGAGCCGCCGCCATCTTGGAGCGGGCGGGACGGCGCCTATGAGCCCCTCCCGCCGGGACCCCGACGGAAGTGGCGTCAGCGGTCCCCGCGCGGCCCCGCCTCCCCGCGCGGGTCTAGCCCCTCCACCGCGCCGTCCCGCCGTGCCCGCCGCGCGCGCCCCCGCGCGGGGCAGAACCGGGTGGGCGCGCGCACCGGGCTGGCCGGGCAGGGGGAGGGGGGAGGGGGCACTGCCCCCGCCGCGCACACAGGCCGTTACCGCAAGACCCGCCCCTTCCGGGGCGCGCGCCGCGCTGCCGCCCCCACCTCCCTCCGTGCGGCCGCCGGTCCCTCCCTCCGCTCCCGCTCTCCCTTTTGTGAGTTATAGCAACCGTTGCCTTGTGAGTCGAGCGCCATAGTCACCGTAGTCCTGGCGACTGTTACCCATCAACAACAGCCGCTCCGCGCCCGCTCCTGCTCCTCCGCCTCCTGCCGCTGCTCCGCACCCCCCGCCTCACCGTCACCCACCACAACAACAACAACAACAACAACCACAGCCGCCGCCAGCACCAGCAGCGACAGCGGGAGCGCCGCCGCAGCCCGCCCCGGCACAGGTGAACGCGCTCGGCGGGCGCTCCCCGGCCCTCCCTTCTTCTCCTCTTCCTCCTCCCCCGCGTGGCATCCAGGCCCGGGATGTGCCCTCGCGGCTCTCCCGTGCTCGCGGGGCTTCCTCGGCCCCCCTGGTCTCTGCCGGCCCCGGGAGCGCGGCGCGGGGTGGAGCGGGGCGCGGGCACGGGCGGGGGTGCCGGGGCGGGCAGCGGGGCCGGCTCCGCGCGGGCGAGCGGCGGCACTGGCTGGATGATGCTGCGAGACCTCCGGGACAATCGGTGGGATGCGGTGGGTGTGCGTCCGGCTCGAGTCTCTCGATCGTACTGGTCGGGAGATGGAGAAATCGGCCGCAGGCGAAGGTTACTGACTTTAAACCCGAAAAAATGCCGTGGGTTTGGGAGGAAAGATGCAGCCGGAGACGGATCCTGTAGCATGGCAAGAGCAGGGGTTGTTTTTCCCCTTTCGCGTATAGAGGCCTTGTTCTGATTTGATGTGACTACTAAATATTGCAGGGTTTTGTGAACTTGCTGTATCTTTTAATGGTAGTCTCCTGCTATCGATCATATCAGCTACTCTTTTTTTTTTTTTTTGGTGCTTTCTGTATGATTTTTACTTTTATTAATAATTAGTGTTGCTGTTTATTTTAGTGCAACCTATATTTTCTTTGTATTGTGAAGTGGGTTTTTGTTTATTCATACCCCCAGCCATACACACACAGAGTAGCAGGTGCTTTTTTTTTCTTATCGCACTCCTTCTGCAGGGAATTGTCTTTTAAATGGTGCTTTCATATTGCCAGTGTAGTATGAAACAGTGAGTGTGTAGGTCTATAGTTTATTGCACATGAGTTATGTTCATGTGGAGAGAATCCATTTCAGTTTCCTTAAACTCTCCACAATGATGGCAATTCAAGATCCTGACTGCAAGTTTCAGTGCTGAGCAGCAAAGAATGGAGAAAACAAGAAATAGTATTAAAACAAAGTCTCTGATTTTGCTATTGCTGCTGTATTTCAAGAGTGTGTTTGGAAAAAAGAGAAGAGGCAGTTTTTTTACCTCTCAAGGAGATGTTGTAGAAATTGTGTTATTAATGAGTGTGGTTTGCTTTGTATTTTCAGTCCAAAATGCTTGTTTTCTTCATCCTTTTTGTGATTGCTTATTAGGATCTAGAAATTTGTGTTGTCAGTAATGTCAAATCATACACTTCATACACTTTTTGAATTCTTTAAATTAACTGAATTATAGGCATCTTTTATGGCAGTGAAATTCTCTTAACATCTCTGTATCTAGTTGCACTCTCCCATTTGACTTGTCAAATCATGTGTTGTTGTGCGAGGCTTTTTTGCTTTTGAAGTGATAACTTATTTATTTAGTAAAATAATTAAAAGAAAATTATGTTTTTTTTTTTTAATCTAAAACCTACATTTTAATTGCATATACTGTTTTCCGTTTTTTTATCTTTGGAACCTTGTGTAAAATGCAGGATTTCTCATTACGGTTTCAACTGCAAGATGCTCATTTTGTCTCACATTGGAATTACCAATGAATGAGGCAATTTTTTAAAGTGAATATTGACTACAAAACATGCTAAGTAGTTAATGCATTGTTGATAGTAATATTTCTTGAGGTAAGGCATATTCGATCTGTCTTTTCTTTTTAATGTGTATTTCATGGGCCAACAATAACTTAGGAAATAAATTATTTTGAGTAATGATCAAAAGTCTCTACATCATCATTATTTTATTATTTTACTCAAAGATTAAACCACTGCATGCTGATTTTCTAGGTTCTGCTGTCAAATACGTTAAAGACATTAATAATTTTTAGTGCGAGTTCTAGTATGGTATCAGTTATATGGCACATATATGATGAATTTGTTCCTATTTTCTGCGATTCATCGGTTTTTAAATAATTTCTGTCATCTATTGTTGTTGAAAAGAGAAGATGTCCTCTCTACACCATATCTTTCTTGAACAGTCCTCTTATAGTGGGACAGAATACTACTCAGGATTGGGTCATTCCCTGGGTATTGAAATCTGTTTTTGCAGAACATGTACCCAGGAAAGTGTGCATGTGTGTGAGACAAACTTTCTGTTTTAACTTTGTGAGAAGACATACAGGTCTTAAAAATCATATTAAAAGCACATGACTTTGTCTAAAACTGTTTTCTTTAGCCAGTGACTGCAATTTGGAAAATAATACTTTAGGTATAATCATCTCTTTCAGTATTATGGATTTTACTGAGAAAAGTACTGACTCTTTATTATCACTGAGATACTGCGATGACCACAGATGAGATCTTCATTATGAATTCTGATTCCCTAATGCCCACAGCTAACAAAATAGTTGGTGTTTGTGATGCTAACCAGTGTTTGAAAATCAGGTGGCTTGTGATTATATTTTTTTAACGCATAGCTTTTCATGACTTACATGGTGTAACTGTCTAATGGTTTTTCAGTGTATCCAAAGGAGCCAGTCAGGATTTTACGCTCTGCTGTGTTACTAGTGAGCTAAACCTACATTGTGCTACTGTGGAGAAACCCTTTCACTAATGTAGTATAGGTATAGGAAATGGGAATCAAAGGTACAATGCTGTTAAAGAGTTCAAAGTCATGGTGTTTTATTTGATAATTAGGTTCAGCTTTGTGAGCACTATCCCATTTCTTGTTCCTGCCTGATAGGATAGTTTGTTAATCACAAAACCGCCTGCAGAAATACATGTTGCAGTTTCTTTCCATTTTTACTAAACTTTATATTGGGAGGAAAGGCTTTATCATTGCAGTTCCTTTTAGTGTTGTAGTTAGTGTTTCTGATTTTCATACTTTACTTTGAGGCTTTCTTCCCTCTTAAAAAATTCTCTCTGAGTTGTATGTTTACCTGCAGTCTCCAAAAGCTTACCATTTGCAGGTATGTGTCATGAGGAATGCTTAAAAAATGAATAGGCTTTAAAAAATACATGTGACTATTAAAATACTTTTTAAAAATAATTTTCAGTTGAAAAGACGTTGTGAGTGCCCAACAAATACAAACGGAATAAAAAATAAGCTTTCAGTGTCAATGTAATATCCATGTAGCTGGAGATCCATTTCAAAATCAAACTCCTTGTCAAATGAATGTGTTAGAATACAAAAAGCAGAATGTTTTGAAATTATCAATGAAAATGCTTATTTTTTTTAATAAGAGGACTGAAAAAATCATCGAGGCTTTTAAAATGAATAGGCTAATGTTTATGACATTTTTTTCTATTAGCCACAAGTTTATTATTTATGTATTTCGCCTACAGTTGGTTGTCAATCATAACAATACTTCTCTTTTCTCTTTTCTCCCATATTTTGGAAATTTAAGGATCAGTACATATTCTTATTTGGCTAAATCTAGTTTGTTAGAGACAGATGGCTGATTTAAACAGGTGTCACTTTCATTTCTTTTGCCTTGTGTTGAGACTTCCAGAGGTTTACAAAAGAGCTGCCTAAAGCAGATGGTGATTTCCACTTCTATGATTAGCAGAATGTACTTTTATAAGAGATTATTTTCCCAGTGACTAGGTGTATTTTAATGGTTTGATGTGTCATATCAGAGTTTGTGTTTTAATAGTTAAAATGTTATATCAGAGTATGAAGTGTTCCCTGTAGTACAGTCATGTAATCTATTTAATTCTTTTCTCACTGGACTTTGAAAAGAGATTATTTGGGTGTGAAATTTAGCAGTTTATGAGTGTGTGGATAGCTGTAGTCCTTATAATTGTCGTTCTTGCAAGTCCAAGAGCAGATGTGTTGCTTGGTGTAACATTTTGTTTCATT
>NW_020955320.1:545881-572176 GCF_003031625.1 Empidonax traillii | reverse complement strand
CAAGGATTTGGGAAAATGTAATAGGATTCTGAGCCAGAACTGCTTACAAGACAGTTATTAAGGCTATAGAGAGCTATTTATTATGCTTCTGTGAAGCTGAAATTCGAAAATACATTTTTGACTTCAATGAGCTAGTTCATGTTTTCTGAATTTTCAGGTGATGACTTGTATATTGTTTCTCTAATAACTTTAGTCTGGTTTTCTCTCCCCTTTCCCCAAATGTGCCTAAATCTGGGGCGGGAGGAAGGGAGAGCAGTCTTGCTTATATATCTCCCTTAATCTGATAGTGATATTGGATGTTTACAGGATTTTTGAGGGGTTTACTTGCTAGTGGATTAGATAACCAGGGTTGTCAATTTGAACTGTTGTCTTTTGGTGTGATCTGTTGCAGATTATCCACAATGCATTTTTTAAATGTTGCTGTTGGACTGTGTAGCCTCTTCTAAACAAAACTAGATTCTATCACCTGAGCTTTCTCTTCCTTATCTCATGGTAGCATTCTGCATTGCGAACAGCTGAGAGTGAAATTGACAGGCAAGTCTAAGAGAGTTGAACTGCAAAAAGTAACTGTTATTTACTAAGGAGAACTAAGTATACTCACTATTGGTAGGTGAAAGGAAAAATAACAAAATAACTTTAGTTCTCTTGCCGTTGGAAGCAGGGGTGAATGTTAATATTTTTTTCGTCTGTTAAATGCCTCATAAATATCAAGATTCCTTTTCTATTTAATTGCTGCAAAAATATTCAGAATTGTCCATCTAAAACCTTAATTTCTATTCCAGTAAGATGCGTGCTGTATTCTTACTTCTTTATTGTTCCGTGCCTTCAGAAGACAGACAATAGAGATTTAATGAATGTTTTCTCCTTCCTATTTTTGCTGATAATATGCATGCTGTAGTTCTTCCATTATATGGCTATACACAAAGGATTGTTAATTTGCCTTTCTAGTTAAGGTTTTATATACTATATTTATTATTGTGATTCATTGTTAATTACTTTGCATCCCAGCAAATTTGGCAGATACAGTAAAGAAAAAACCTTGCCTTAGAACTACTTACTTTTATTGGGAACCAATACCTGTTTTTGGAAGTGGTTTTTTTTAGAAAAATAGTTTTTCTATAATCACCATTTAATAACCTATTTTATTTTGTCCACTCTCTGTTAAACCACTTCATCTGAGTTGCAGTTTGCAAAGGCGTTGATAAGTACCTCTTCTACATTCATTGTATTGTTTTCCTGTCAAATTTAGTTAACAGACAAATGTAGAATCTAGTATGTTTTTAGTTCCTCAGGGTTGATTCTGTGTCATAGTAATAGCAATACCCTGTGATATCAATACCCTGTAATATCAGGAAGATTATTCTCTGGAGTTTCTGAAAGTCATGGAAGCTCTTATGTTGTTTTAGGGAGCAAAACATGCTTAGTATGAATCACAGATTTAACATAATTTAATGTAATTATTATTTGTTCGTAAATGGAGGTAAGTAGCACAGAAACATTAGGTTCCATTCCCTTGTTTTGTGGAAATAATTTTGTGCTTAGATTCTGGGTTTTGAAGTGAGGCAAGAGTGAATGACTTAAGATAAAAGCACAGCTCTTCATGGTGTTATCTCTTTCCAGGTGCTTTCTGACTGATGGTTGTCCTGAGTTGCTCAGGTTTTCTCCAGTTCTGAAACTCTTTTGTACTCTAAGGAGCACAGTTCTGACAGGGACAATAGTGGGCAGGTAAATGTGTAGAGATTTGGTGCACTGGGTCTGTGGTCATGCGGAGATGAAAAAGGCCTAGTATTTTGCAAACTTGGGGCTGGTTTAAGATTTTGTGACTGAAGCACCCTTTGTTTAGCACAGTTGTGTCAAACCAAGGAGGGGTTTATCTTTAGCAGACCAAGAATTAGAGTTGGTCCTACAAAGCAAAAGCATAATTTATCATGAAAATAGTGACTCTATCTTATGGAACAGACCTCACAGTGTTTTAAAAGTTTTGGGTTTATGCTGGTTCAGTTGCATCTGTTTGGTGTAGTGGTTTTTTTAATGCTGTTGTTTCAGGTCATCCAGATAGTTAGTAGTCAAACTGTGTAACCTTATGAACTTGTGTGGTCTGGGATATCCAGATTTCAGTAGTGTCTTATATCTAAAGTTGTTTGTGGAGTCAGATCCTACTAAGGTTTAAATTTCAGATATTAAAATTGCCTGCCATGATCCTGATATGAACCACTAAGTCGAGTTTCCTGTCTTTAACAGGAAGATAAACAGCGCATTACACTGTTACAGCGTACACTGTAACAGTGATTAACAGGTATTCAGTATCTTCACTGCTTGTCCTTTCTTTAGTATTTAGTTCTCCTTATTGAATCCTGAAGAAACTGACATTTCTTGACTCTAGGGAAAAACCAGACGCAGGGTCATGACTTCACTGCAGTGACCAGCTTTCTGGACCTAACGCAGATGGATTCTTCATGTGGCCTCAAATCACAAGTTACAAGTTAATCACAAACATTTTTCAGGCAACTGAGATGAAGAGGAGTTTTAGAATTACCTTGCATGTGGAAGATTGCCTTTTAAGTTTTCCCACTGCTTGATTTCAAGTTGAAATACTAATCTTGTTTAAAAGTGTAACATATTCTTCCCACACTTTATTGTATGGGAAAAGATACAGTGTCCAAGGCAGGAAAACAGATCTATGCAGCAGATATGAAAATGGAAGTTAAGTTTTGGTAATCTGTGATAGGGGAAGGGAGGTGTGTGTGTGGGAAGTTCTGATCAGAAATGCTATAATACTTGTCCCAGAGTCTGTAGCGTAGGAATGGCAGGCAGCATAACAGGGTTTGGCCATTAAAAATGGCGAAAATGTAATTGGTTGTTAATAGTGGGAATTGAGATGTTGATTCATAATGTGTTAAGTCCTCTAATAAAATCAGCTGTGTTATCTCCATAAAACAAACTGCCTGGTCACAAATGTAACTTTGTTTTACAGTTATGCTTCTGAACTCCCAGTGATCTACTCTCATTGGCTAATATTTATATTTTGTTTTTAAAAATATGTTCAATTTACATAAAGTGCTTCTGTCTTTCGTGTACTGATTCAAAAGCTTTTTATGTACTCTTGTTACAGCGTTTAACCTGTTAGTGTGGAAATAGTTCTGTTTACTAAAGGAACAGAAGATGCTTAGGGTACTCAGTGCAGTATGGAGAGCAGTTTGTGGTTTATTTGTATTTGGCTCGTTGGGCTATTTTTCCCTTGGAGAGTGAAAGAAATATGACAGATAATTTCTCAGGAATAACAATCATCTAGCAGGGCATCTAGGTATGCTAACCTAGGAGGTTCAGCCTTGTCAAATGGAGTTATGTTTTTTAGGGCATTGGGTAAAACTGGTGATTTTCACATACCGACTGGTATGCCGTTTCTGTATTGAGTATATTTTCTGGAGTACTCTGTTAACTGTCCTTCACAGGGCGTTAGAAAGCACATCTTTTCTTACAGCAAACATACAGATTGTCTGTTATAAACACAGTAATTTTGTACTACTTAGTGAAATCTTGAGCAGTCACTGAAGAAAAGACTCTTAACCTACTTCTGCAGTAATATACTGGCTAAAAGGGAGAGGAGTACCAGTCCTGTGCAGCTCTCTAGGGCCTCACGGACCTGTAGCTGTTAATCTGCAGATTACAGGCTGGGGACAAAGTGGCTAGGACTACAGGCTTGTTGAGGCCTGAACATGCAGCAGTGTGCCTTGGCTGTAGGGAAAATCCAAAGTGTCACTTGGGCTGTACGAACATGGCTGTAGGCAGGAAATGGAGGGAAATGCTTATCCCACCTCTCTGAATTTATTAGGCAACATTTACCTCCATTTCTACTTTTGTGGTAACCCTCACTCTCCTGTGAGAGTGGGAATGATGTTGGTAAACTGGAGTAAGTTCAGCAGAGGCCCACTAAGTCAGGAACTAGAGCACACATGTCTCCAAGGAGACACAGAGAGACCTGGGCTTGTTCAGTTGGGAGAAGAAAGAGTTGCAGGGGTCCTAACAGCAGCCTTTCCTAATACCTAGTTCCCAAATATCAGGAGGTCTTCAAGAAGATGGAGCCAGGTTTTCACATAAGTGCATGGTAGAGGAATGAGAGACAATGTTCCTTAGCTGAAACAAGAGACTAAGGATAAGGAAAATATTTTTCTCGATGAGAACAACCGCACAAGGCAGTAAGGTTTTGCCATCTCTACCTTTGGAGATTTTCAAGCTCTGACTGGATCCCTGAGGAGCTGGTCTGATGCCAAGTCTGAGTCTGCTTTGGGGGAAGTAAGTTGGACTTGGGAACTCCTGAAATCCATGGCAGCCCAAGCTATGCTATGGTTTTACTTGTGATTCTTGCTCTACAGCGGAAGTTCCTAGGTGGGATCTAGTTTGTCTTCTTGTTGGCCATTTCTGTTGCAATTGATTGCATTTGCAGGTTTTTGTTGAGGCAAAAGAGAAAAATAAATGAAAAGAGGAAAAATTGCAAACAACAGTTTTACTGGAAATTATTTAGAATTTTGAAATAAATTGGATAATTTCCTGTCTTTGGTGAAACAAATACAGGGGTTTTGGTGAAACATTCTGTATTTGACTAACTGCCTGGTGATTTGTAAGTGGTGTTCAAGATATAAGAAAGCCAGGAATCCGAAAAGAGGTTTTTTTTGTTATGAGGATATCTAAAATATTTTCCTATAACACACCTATGTTCATTTTGATAAGAATTGGATTGAGTCCAAAAAAGAATTTGGGAAGCAAGGATGATTGTCTTTGTCTCTATAAAAAGATGTTTGTTTTAAAAAAATGTTTGCTTTATCATATAGCTGCAAATATAAAATGAATAATGGCGATCAAGAGCAAAGGTCTAAGGAAGCGCATATTGCAGTAACTGCTCTTGGTAAAGTCAGAAAAATAGTTTCATAACCAATGCTTCTAGTGATTGAAGTGGTTCTGTTTGGGGGTGTTTTGTTAGTTTTGGCTGAAGTTTGATCGTGGTGGGTCATTCAGATATCAAAGTCCATAGCAAAATTATTGGATCTTTTACTTTTGTTTAGCATTGCTTGAGGGATAAGGAAAAACATACTTATACATTACTAATTATAGTGAATACAGTTTTGATAATCAAGGCAGTATTAGAAAGTAATCCCTTTATTTAAATGCAAATGTTTCATATTTGTTAATAAACTGAGTTGAATTGAATGATTAAGGCATGGATAAGCAAATAGTTTGCTGGGACCTGTGTTTTTATTATACTCATAATTTGCTTAACTTACCTCTGTCGAATTTGAGAATTTAAGTGGAAGAGGGATGCAGGATTTCCATAATGTTTCCCAAATCTTTTCCAAGGAAAAATCCTTTTTCTGCACAGTGAAAACTTCGAGTGTCCTAAGAGATTTAACACTGTAACACAGTCAGTACCTTTTCCAAGTTATTCTGTCTTACTGTCCATGTCTTTTAGAATGTTCCTGTTAAGTCTCAGCAGACTTTTACAAATCAGTGATTAAAATGAATTTCAAGTGATTAAAGTGCTATAAATCTTGGTGAGCAAAACAAAGAGCTGTCATAAGGAAAACAAATGGAATAAATGTCAGCATATCTCAAAAATTATATAATAGATACTTAATGTCGCTGTTGTATGTGTCACAGCTTAGATTTTTGTGTTCCCGTACTGTAAATGAGATAGCCAATGGTAGCTATTTGATGTTATTTTCCTGTTACTTGGAAAATATGGAAGACAATGAAATGATATGTTATATAGTCATATGGCTTTATTTTAAGACTCAGAAATCAAATTCAGTTTCTGCTGTTCATGAAATAAATCTTGAATAAATATTGTCACCGAATGTTCTTTATATTTGAATTGTTTTTTTATTCTCTATCAGGGCAGTAGGTTGCGGCCTAATAAAACAAATCTTACCAAATAATTATAAAAATCAGTTGCCATTACCTTTCATTAAGCCATTTTTTTGAAAGTAATATTACTTAAACTTCCTAAGCATAAAGCTTTTTGTCACGTAATATGAAAATTTCTGTTGGGAGTGTTTTGTAACCTTAGAAGCCAACAAACAAACAAACATGCCTTGGATCCAATTGTACCATTTTTAATATTCCATTTGTATTGTGAGTACAATTACTGTAAACATTGAGATTTCCTAAGTATTCCCTATTGTACAGTACCAGCTTGATAAATGAATTTTTTTTTTTTTATAATTGAGTTCCCCCCCTTCTTTTTTTTTTTTTTTTTAATTCCCATTTCTGTCTGCTGATGTTTCTCATTATTCTTCACTTCATTTGGGTTTTACATTGTACTTCATATTTTTTTCTATCTCAGTGGTTTTTCTCTGGGGGCAGAAGAACCCATGGTAGCTAAACCTACCGAATAAGAAATGTTATGCATATATTCATTTTACATTTTCATATTTTCACATGCTTTCTAAAGTCAATCTTAGCTAAGAGCTTGGAAAGTGGTTTCTTTCATAGAAGTGTATTGATAAGTAAGGAGGATTTAATAATTTTAGAATATTGTTTATAAATATATGCCTGGAAGCTAAAAATAGAAGTCGAAGTGGTTTGTTCTAAATCACACATGGAACAAAAATAAAAGTATTGATATCTATCTAGGAAATATAAGCTGTGTCTTGTTCAAATCACTCTCTTGTGAAGTAGTCAGTACTTTTAGGTTGGAAAAGCAAAACAGAATGCCCAGTTTGGAACTGAGTGTCTCTTACTGGAAGGTGAACAAAAAGCCATGTGGTAGTTTTTCTGTATATTTGGCTTACAGAGTTTTTTTGGTTTAATTTTGTGTGTATGGATTTGTATGTATTTTTTAATGTAACAATGCATTTCATCATTCCATGAGACATCAAAATCAATCATATGTGGTACTGTTTTGAATAAATACGTGCTTGTGAAAGCCGGTGTATTGGAAGAAGTCACACAGTGTGATAGTAAATTTCAAGCATGTTTGGTAAAATGATTTTTGTAGATTGAGAGTGTTTCTTTGTCATTTCTTTCAACATAATTTTTGGTATATTTCCTGTAGGATTGCTGTTGTTGAATTTACTCTTGGGAATAAATTTCTTAAATTAAAAAAAGAGAAAGAATGCAATCAATGTAGTGAAATATTAGTCGCCTTGTTACATTTACTGTACTTTAAATCTAGTTACTGCACTTCAAGTATATGGGTACAAAGCAAAGCAGAAGATTTCTCAAGGTACATAAAATTCAAATGATGGGACACAGTGAAGGATGTCTTCAGGACATAAAGCGGTATTTTAAAATAAGGTAGATTTTATAAGTGTGTTTCCTAATTTCTGAATGTTTCTAAATTTCTAAATATTTCTCTTTTTTCTTTCAAATTAAAGTATATGCCACTCTTCAAATCTTCCTTTATGTGAGCAGTTTTTCTTCCTTTGCAGTTTATGATCCTTTTTTGCTGCCTTATTTTATTATTATATTATATTATTGATGACAGTGAAATCTGCTTGGATATATTTTGCAATTACAATTATATTTTACTATAAATTTTATTATATAATACGGTTTTTGCACTTGTTTTTAAGCTCTGCAGCTCAGCATCCACTGGTCTCTGGGGTTTTTTTCCTGTTCCATGTTGTATGCCTGGCTTACATGCAGTTTAATATTTAACAGCTTACCTGAGATAGTGAGGTGTGACAAGGCTGCTAAACATCACACACTACTGACATATACCCAGCTGGTTGTAGGGATAGCCTAAGGTACTGAGGTCTGCTTTCAGGGACTGCCTGATTCTTTCTTTGCCAGCAGCCACTTTTGCTTTCTTGTTTGCTAATCTCTGGCTTTCTCTCTGTGTTCTTTAGCCTGCTTCATGACAGTGTATACAAAACTGACACTTAAAAAATATATTCTGAGGAATGTTATTTGATGCAATTGGAAAGAACTTGTTTTATGTAACTGGAAAGAACTTGTATGGAGAAGTTCAAAATTTCTTTCTTTTACCAGCTACCTGAGAACAGATAAATCTCCAGACTCTGGGAAAAATAGCCCCACATATTGAGAAGTGGTATGCTACAAGGATATCTTAAAATAAGATCTTGAAGTGTTTACAGTTTTTGGTGATGATGTGTATTTGTTGTTGAAGTTTCAGGGAACTCAGGGGAACAGTTGTACATGCATTTTTTCTGATGTAATTATGGAGGTAGTGAATTATATCCTAAGAATAGGATTCTAGAATTATGGGAGAAACGTTGCGTTCTTAAGTCATCTTAGTAGCGTGAAACAGTCTCCTAAAACCAAGGGAACATTCAGCTTGTGTAGCGTCCTTGAATGGCCAGTTCTGAGTTATCTTCTATGATAAAGGATGGAGGAATCCTAACCGTGTCCTTAAGCTCAATATAGCCAGATTCTGTCAAATTTCTTTTATTAAACTGTCAGTGAAGACAACCAGAGTGTCTCACCAGATTGAAAAAAATCAAGACCTTATTCAATTTTGTGTAAAGAAACCACTGATGTCTGCGAGTTTCATTTGCCTCAGTGAAAGCAAATGTCATGCTTAAAGAATCATTTAAGGAAAAAATGATCTGGTAGATGGACATAACTTTGCATCCGTTGTCTTTGTCAAAATCTTTCTTGTCTCTAATGAGTTCTTGGACAACACCTAAGTACTTAACAAACTAGTGAAACGTTTACTGTGAAACAGTTCAGATAATCAATACCTATTTTTTAATTCTAAACCTGTAGGTAGTTTTACAGCATAACATGCTGTATTATTCTAGCTTTTGTCCAAGCAGCCTGTCATCTTTAAGCTCACAACCACAGCAATTCTTTGTTTATGGGTTTGGCCATAGAAGTCGATGGAAGGTGTTTGATTCAGGTACTAGGTTGTAGACCCTGCAAGATCAGCAGCTGTCAACTGTTCTAGGCTAACTGCATCAACTATAGGGGATAAGGCAAGTCCTTTGTGGTTTGGGTGTTACCCTAATACAGGTGTAAAGTTTAGTTTTCATTTAGAAGAAGATTTTGCAACCTTTAAATTCTGGAGAAGCAGCAAAGTTCTAGTTAGAAGACTTTGAATTCATGAATGCATTCTGCTGATATTTGCTGTTTTAGCCACAACGCTCTGAGATTTATGTCTTCAGAACAGTGTTCATATTTGTTATTGTTTTCAAGTTTTCTCTAGAAAACATCAGCCACTAAGTAGTACAAAGCATTTTGGGAAGGATAAATCCTTGCATTTCCTTATCTGACTACTGTAGTCCATTTTGTGGTGCTAGCTGTTAAGTCATTTGTACAGACAATTAATCTTAATATTTGCAATAACTTTAGGGACAGTGGGTTTCTTTCTTAAATTTGTACTCTTAAGGAAACAAGTTTTTGTTTTTGTTTTTTTTTTTTTTTTTTTTTTTTTTTTTTCTGGTTTGTCCATCTTACTCAAAAGAGGGTTAGAAGCTTCAGAAAAAGAAATACCAACAAAATAATTTGTTTGAAAAAGTAAGCAAAAATGTGTACTACCACTAAAGAAGAGGCAGTTGCAACTCATTTTGCACTCCCAGCGTCCTGGAGAGTCAGTCGGCATTCACAGTCTGTGCTAGTTTGTTGTAGTATGGATCCATTTAAAGGACCATGCTGGAGGAAATGCAGCTTTCTTAATTCTGGTGCTGTGGAACAACTTGTTCTTTGCTGCAGGCTGGAACAGCCTCAGATTATTAGAATGAAAAGCACAGTAATCAGCTCTTTTGCAGATCATTTCTTAGCCATTCTCCAGTAGATTTGAAAAATGTTGCTGAAAGAAATGAGTCTGCAGAGATCTTCATAGGTGTCTAATACAGGTTGCATAATGTGTAACAGTGACAAAGACACACAAAGGCAGAACTCAGTTTGACTGTAAATCTTGGAACCAGCTTACAGGCTTATTGGACATATTTTGATACAGAGTATTAATATTAATAGTATTCTGCCATTTAAAAGTTAATTTTAGGCCTTTTTTTCCCCCCAAAAGTCTCAATGATCTAGAATATGAAACTTAGTGTATTAATCTGTCAAAAGCTTATTATAAAATAACTTTGCAGAGCGTGTTGAGCAACTCCATGATACTAGCTTGTTAGTATATGAAAGTTAAACTTTGGAGGGGTTTGGAGTTTACAGATTTTAACTTTCCTAAATTAAACTATAGATTAGGGGAAATGTTTGCTTTGCTGTAGGATGCAGCATAAGTCAGATATATTGCTTCTGTGTAATTTTTTCTGGTTTTGTTTGTTTACAGTGTTCAAATCTGTTATTGTGACTTTTTTTAAGGGTATGCCTCGAATTGGGGGTTGACTGAGGAGAGTATTAATCTATTTAAATAAACTGGTTAGAGCCATAGGAGACCTGTGGTGTTTTCAAGGCTTCTCAGCCTGAAAGCGCTGCATAACCCTTTTAGGTTGCATAGCAACAGGCTCCTAGCAACAATAATAGATTGAATTTCCAATAGTGACCGGGCCGGATGTAATAATAAAGCAAGAGTACAAACAGTTGTCATGGTTTTCTTTTCATAATAAACTAGTGTTGAATTTAGGGAGATTCTGTTTCTCAAAGTGGCGAACCTCTTTGCAAAATGAAGGTAATTTTGAAAATTGTGGTACTGAAACCCTGACAAAGCTACTTAGGATGAATGACTTTGAAGTCTAGTAGTTTCAAACATCGGAGAAAACAAAGAAACATTGAATGAGTTGTTAAGGAAAAGGGATATTAGTAACCACTCTAAATTGCTTTTAAATCTCAACTTGTTTTATAAATTGATCTGTACTGGACCTTCACAGAAGTCCCTAGCTATACAGGTATATGTGCCGTTTAGAAAAGTTTGGAAATATCGTGTGAAGATACTGTAGAAAGGGTAATGAATAAAACTGAGTAACTGCCAGACTAGTTTATTTTATGTCAGTAGTGTGTTAGTATTTCGTATTTTCAAGACCTGTTATGTGTTTGGTAATCAGGTGACTTGGGATGAGAGACAGAAATTATCTTACAAGATATTAATAGTTGTAATTCTGGATGGTTACATTTCAGTTTAAGTGTTTTGATCTGGCCAACAACTGAAAATTAGAACACTAGTTTTTGAATAAAGATGTAGATTGACACTAGATCAACACCCCTCTTCAGTTCCTGTATCTGCTTTTGAAATGGTGTTGAATTGTCACTATAGTAAAGCCCAAGTTAGTTATTTGTAACTTGCTATATTCTATTAAGATGACACCATATTTTTTTTCTGAATAGAGGAAAGCTGTTCTAAGAGGATAAAAGCTGTGTCTTTAGATACTAATGAAAGGGACAACACTTAAGAGCTACACAGTATAGAAGAAAAAATATGTAAAGAATTTGACATTACAGATTTGAGAAGTTTCACTGGATTTTGACATTTTAGTATGTTCAGATATTTATCAGTAGTGTTGTAGCACAGACATTTATTTCGGAAAAAGAACTTCTCTTTTAAATAGACCTCTTTGCTCTAATAGTGTAGGTAGTATTTTCCAGCTTAACTGTTTTCATAGAATAATAGAATTTTAAGATCTTGGAAGAGACCTTAAAGGTCACCTAGTCCAACTCCCCTGCTATGGGCAGGACCTCCCATTAGACCAGGTTGCTCAGGGCCTTATCCAGCCTCGTCTTGAACACTTTCAGGGAGAAGGTATCCACAACCTCCTTGGGCAACCCTTTCCAGTGTCCCACCAGCTCACCCTGAAGAGTTTCTTCCTAAGTTTTTCCTCATTTAACACTAGAATTCTCACTGAAAAGCATATTACTATGGTGACAGAGAGCTATTTTGGAAACATTCAATAGAACAAGGTGGTTTTATGGGATTGTTTTTGAAAATTGAGTTCTGTTATTTGAATTTAAGTGCTGGTCTGAGCAACATTCTAAATTCGTATCATGTTTGTAATTAAAACTTACTGTGTAATTTAAAACTTAAATTATTTAGGAGTGGGATCTAGTTTGAGTATGATATCTACTGAGAAATGTTTGACTTGCATTTGTGGATTGCTGACTAATTTTGTGCAGTACAGAGGTATTTATTCAGTAAGATAGCTACTTCTGCCACAGCTGGAGAGCTAGGAGAGTTTGAAAAATTTAGGAAAATTAGAGTTTTATAAGTTAGAAAAAATTTAAAATCTGATAAAGAGATAATATGTAGTATATAGAAAGAAGAAATTTTAAAAATACAGCAACTTACCTTTTACAGTGTTCAGTTAATAGATGATAACCTTTAAAGGTGTTTTTACTGAGAAGTGTTTTATATGGTACAGTTGTGATATTTTCAGAAGTGTTGAAAGTGTTTTAACCTTACATTATAAGAAATAGTATCCAGTATTTATTATGGCAAATACATATTCCTAAATCATGTAGGTTACATTCAGAATTTCTGTAAGGATGTAATTTACTTTCCAGAACTGGAGTCATTAAGTTTGTTCAGCTCCCTGTGCCTCTTCTCCCACATAACTGGATTTTTATATGTTGCATTGGTGCTTGCTTTTATTTCTAAACCAGAGATATTGCTTAGAATAGTTACTTCCTAATGTTGTTCTTACTGGTCAAATTTGAATACCTGGATTTTCAGTTTAATGCTTCTGTTTCATCCAAACCTAACCTATTGGGCTGCATGTTTAATGAATTAAAAAAACGAAAAATCCCTATTCTCATTCAAACCAAGAAAGCAGAAATTAGATCTTTGGCACTGTGCTAAATATGATGGTAGTGAGTGTTTCTTTGCTTCCTGTGTTTTTAATGAAATCCAAGTGAAACTTGCATCTGAAAGGATATTTTGCATTTCTTAGAACTTTACCATTTTTGTGAAAGAGAAAAAAAATTGTTCTAGGACAGTAACTAAAAACTGAGAGGTCAGAAAAACGGTTGTGGAGTGTTATAGCATGTTACATTGGAAAATCTTCAGGAATGAGGAACAAGAAAGGAAGGTGAGCAAAAGTGAAAATAAAATAGACTTATTCCTGACTTACTTATTTTTAACTATAAAAATATGTAAGTTTAGGAAACTCATTCAAGTGTTTGGAAATGTAAGAAGAAGACTGGGAAGGAAGTAGGTCACTGAAAATTAAAGGACAATAGAAAACAAGAAGTTTGACAAAAATTATGTGTAGTCTGTTTGCCGTATCTCTGTCCCTCCTACTGAAAATGGCCATGCAGCACAGTGTGTTGTGGCATCGCATTATGTGTTTACTCATAACTTTTTTAAAATTTTTGCTGTTGATACATACATTTGTTTCCAGCATTTTCCATTTCATGTAAACACATTCCATTCTAGTATTGATTTAGTGTAAGAACAATTACAGTACAATTTCATGTAAGAAGGTGAAACAATTATTTTTTTATTTAATGTCTGTAAGTTAAAAAGTATAGCTTGAAATAGCTGACCAGATATCAATTCTGAAACAGACATTTCATCTGCTTACTGGATATTTTTTGTAGTGATGTCTTCCTTTTTTCAAAACACTAACCATGACTAAAATAACAAATACAGACAGTAACTTTAGTTTATATAGTGTTAATGAAATACTGTATAAAATTACAAGATGTTTAAAAATACAAAGGTTTTTTAATGGGTAAAGAAAGAGGTTTAAGTAAGGAATACTTTCAAAAATCTATTTAAGCATTAAATGTAATTGTTGTGTGAATGACTTCAAGATCTAATTAATTTTTGGGAACCTAACTGCTGTTTATATGCTACTGCATCATGATATTCTTCTTGAATGAGTTTACCAATGTATAGTTTTCACTGTTTGATCATATACTGTTATTTACTTCACATTTGTCTGCCAAGAAGAGTGAAGAATGTCAATGAGAGGTTTTTCTGATTAATTAAAAACTGGAGACTACATCACATAAACATAGGATTTAGTCAGATTTAGTCAGATACAAGTACAAAATGCTGTTTGTGCATTGGAGCTATATTTGTGTATTCAGTATCTATTCTTGATATGGCCTTGAAGATTTTAAAGTGACTTGTATGGGAAAGGTAGGTGTGGGAATCCACAATTCCTGTGAAATCAGCTCTGCTTTCACTTAGAGAGGACCATCTTTGATGGTCTACCTTTTGAAGAGGTAGGTGGAATTTTCAGGTTGTGAAATTTATGTCCAGATTTATATTTTTGGAAAGTAATTCTTCAGAATGTTCATGTTTTACTTTTATTGCAAGGGTTTCAGTATTGGAAAATTCTGAATTACCTAAGCTTTACATATTTGCTTTGGTATTTTCCTGTATTTCTGACAATTGAGAAGCTAAGATTTCTGTAGGATTCAGAAATGAAAAATATTCTTATGCCATTTTGTTTCCAAATGCATTTTGTACTGTAATAACTATAAGAGTATCTAAATAGTATTGCTGAATATTTCATATAGCCTTACATTCATACTGTTATCTACTAATTCTTTGTGTTTCATTTTTTTCATATTTGTAATAGAATTTTTGACTATTCTGAAAATGGTGACCATAATCATACAATGTTAAATGTTAACTCTTGGGGCTACCTATTTTCTGGTAGTTTAATGATGAGAAAGCTGTCATTAAGGAGTTCTCTTCTAAGAACTTTCCACATAAAGTGCACGAATTGCTGTCTCTCATGATTTGATTTTTGAAGCATACTAGAACGAAAAGTCCTGTGTTTGGAACTCAGGTAATTTCTAGGTCTTTCTGGAACTGCAGTATTTTCTATTATAGTCGTTGAAGGTGCTGACCTAGAAGGCAAACCTTATTTTAATTTTCTCTTTGACCAAGCCAGAATCAGTTAGTAAAACGAAGTTATTCATGCCTTAAGATATGCCATTCAGTTCTTACATTGATATGAGAATAGTAGTGATACTACCTTACAGTTATTTACATCATTGAAATAAAAAAGATTGTCTCTAATCATTAGAAAAATAATATTGTAATTAATTGAAGTGTCAGTAGCTAGGCCTGTTTTTTCCTTTTTTATAGCAGACACTCTCTTGAAATTGAAGGGTGTTTTGACATGACAAATGTGACATTAAAATCAGTGTATTTCCTTGGAATAATTAATTGACATGCCAGTGCTCTTATGAAATAAAGTAGTGAAAATAGGATGTATCTAGTGTTATTATTTTAAAATAATTTATAACTGCAGTAGTGCTCAGTATAAAAAAATTAGTGTTGTAGGTTCAGACATATGTCAGTTTGTTTAAACAATTTGACTTCCTTAATATATTTGACTAGGTTATTTTATCAAAATTTACTAACATGTCACTTGGGCCATGTGTTTGAGTTTGTGCAGTTCACCTCCTCCTGCCCCGCCCAAAATAAGTTCCAGTACTATTTCAGCTTTTTTTGATACTGCTGTTTTTAATGTCTGAAATGAAACCATTGTAGTATTGAAAAAAATATCTCGTACCAGGTAATGATGCCTTAAATGTTTAGTGTTTGGCTCCCAAATTGTACCATTAGTCATGTCTGACTGCACAATATAGTTCTTTCCTCCACTTTTCACTTTCATTCTGTATTTCTTCTTCAGTATGTGAGACAAATGTGAAATGGGTAAAGCAAGTAGTTTAATTCTCAGTTGAATAAGCAAAATATCATTCGAACTGTAGCTGTATGATTAAAACAATTGTGATGTCACAGTCTTGCATACCATGCAGTGAATTTGATCATAAGGGCAGCAGATCATTGTAAAAATAAGTTGCTTTCAACAGTTTCCTTAGGGATTATTTAAATATAGAAAAGTGTAGAAAGGAGGATAGAGAACAAAATGTCCAGACATTAACTGAAGATGATTCTCTAGGTGCAATCTGGGGCAGATCTGATGGAAAAGGACATTTTGAAGGCCAAGATACCCAATGCATTCTTCACCTTGCTCTGTATTGTTAAGATCTGCCTTCAGGAGTTGCAGGTACCAATGAGAAAGCTTGGATCATGGAATGATTACCTCTGGGGGGGGTCGTAGTTATGGCAATTGAAACAAACAGGACATAAA
Organism: Empidonax traillii; assembly: GCF_003031625.1. NCBI lineage: Eukaryota > Metazoa > Chordata > Aves > Passeriformes > Tyrannidae > Empidonax > Empidonax traillii. Next base: position 556,214 of record NW_020955320.1, on the reverse strand, counting down.
AAATCCATTGGTCCTGGTAAAAGAAGAATGCTGAGGGAGCTAGCTGATGTCACTGGGAGGTCACTCATGCTTATGTTTGAAAGGTCATGGTGGTCAGGGGAGGTTCCCAAGGACTGCAAGAAAACAGAGGTCTCCTGTCTTTAAGGGAAGATCAAGGAAACCAAAGACATAGCATCCTCCTTAATCACAGAGAAGCTGATAAAGTAATCCTGGAAACAATTTCCAAACTGTATAAAGGAAAAGAAGGTCACTGGGAAGTAACTATAGCTGACCAATAACCATATCTGATAGCCTTCTACATGGGATTACTGACTTGGTGGGTTAGGAGAGAGCAGGAAACCTTCCTTGTTTAAATTATAGTAAGGCTTTTGACACTGCCGCCCAGCATGCTCATAGATGAGCTGCTGAAGTATGAGTTAGATCAGTGGACACTGAGAAGGACCGGAAACGGGCTGAACTGCTATGCTCATAGGGTTGTGGACAGTGTCACAAAGGCCAGCTTTGAAGACAGTCAACAGTATTGTGTCACAAGGATTGATACTTAAGCATATAATGTCAAACAGCTGCAGTTGGTGTAAAACACTAATGTACCATTTTGTCATCATCTTCAGGTTGATGAATTCACAAAGGTGCAATGTGGGGCTGGCAGTGTATGTTTTAACTGCAGTTTTGATCCATGCTTCTGTTTGTAGTCAGTTACCACAGAAAAATAATGGTTTTCTCATTAAAAATTACTGTATCTTCTTTCACATGTCTTAACTTCATTTTATTAAATCTTTTTTTTCTTAATTGCTAGATATTTATCTAGTGTTCACTTTTGCTTAGGATCATATTGCCTTTTTTGTACCATACTGACTAAGGAGAGGTACTAGCATTGGATTGTTGAGCTATTCAGTTACCAGTTTCAGAAAATTCATTCTGAATGCAACATAATATGATTTAGTTAAAATGCTTTCAGTGATGTTTCGTTATTTGGTTCTGGTTTATTAAAGATGTTTTGTGACAGTTTAGACTCTGCTAGTAAGAGATTAATTTAAGGAAGTAAATAAAGCAATAGACTTGTCCATGGTGGGTTGGGTTTCATTAATTTAGTCAGTTAAATAGCTTAATCAACTTAAAAACCTATTGAGTTAAATCTGAAATGAATGCCAGAACATAGTGACAGTTTAGATACTAAAGTAAGTTGCATAGAACAATTCCTTGCTTTTTATTTATGCTGTTTTGATGAAAAAGATCACTTGTCAACATACTTGTGGCTTTGTGATTGCGTAACTTAACATGCTATCTACTGTTTAGCAGTGAGCTTATTCCTCATGTTGATCTGCTTTTAAATGGGAAGTCTATATTTTGCAGGTTATACAGTTGCTATTACTGTCTTTTATTCATGTGGGAATATTTGAATTTAAATTATGAGGTACTTGGGAGTTGATTTATTGGCCATAAACATTAACCAGATCGTATTTCAATAGAAAATATCTGTCAGGACTCATTTGTTACAGTCAACAGTTTCAGTCCTACAAATCTGAGAATAATGTATTTCGTGCTGTATACTGCCGTGGATCTTACTGGATGGGATATGTCAGTGTATTTCCTGTTCTCACGTGTGTGAGACAGAAAAATAGAGTTCCCTCAATTCTGAAGATGGGAAGATTGAAACTCAGGCAGAGAGATGTATCAAAGATACAAAAGATATCAAAGATATCAAAAGGAATATGGGAAAGCAGGGTACTGAATTTAAAGATTTCCAACTCTTAGTCAAGGATCTTTACTGCATGAGCCAAGACTCCTGAGAAGTCTAAAAGTTACGCAGAGAATGAAATGTCTAGTGGATATACTGAGGATTCCTTTTCTATACTTAAGTCGGTGAAATACATATAATATGCAGACCCCTAAATGGATATGTGGAGATAGATGTTCATTAGTGTGTATGCTGTTGGAGTCTAGAGCTGAAGGGACTCGCTTCTGTTGCTAGCTCTGAATTCAGATGAATACAACCTCTTGTATCACCCGTTAGAGTGTTGAATTCTAAACATTATAAAAAACAAGGGGAGAGAAAGGCAAGGGAATTAGTAGGAGTTTCATTACAAAACAAATTGGTTAACATCATCTGAGATATATATTTTTATCATGTTGCACAGTGCACTCCTTCTGTAATGATCTTACAGTTGTCTAAATCAGCAAATATACCCGAACAGCATAATAGGCCACCACAGTTTGTCTAAAATGAAGTTAGTAAGCAGCCAAGGTAGAGTTTCCGTGGACTAGAACTTCCAGGATTAGCTGCAGCTTAGCAACATTCTTAGTGTATTTAGGTCTGTGTAATTCACATGTTCATAATTAAATTTCAGAAGCTAATGTAATTAAGGAAATTTTTGAAGTTTATGTTTAGTCATGATTATAACATAATAGAGCTACATTGGTTTATCAGTTTGCCTTCAGTGATACAATTTCTACAAAAGATAGTAATTTTTTGGTTTTTACTAATGTAGTAAAAAATAAGATTTCTTCTAGAAACAGTATAGGAAATACTCTGAAATTCTATGGTTACAACATTATAATATACTGCTTACCTGGTTTTCCTCACTATAATGAATGTGTAAGGAAGCCAGATGAATAAACTGGTGCCTTACCTTACCTCAATTGAAGTGCTACAAAAACTAGATATTTTTCTTCAAATGTGATTTAGAAATTTTTCTTGGATTTGTGTGTGTGTGTCTTTTGTGCCACCCTGTGGACCAATTTATATTTTTTTTCTAGAATGAATTCTTCCTCTATTTCCTGGAGAAGAACAGTTGCATCTCTTCTTAACATGGATTTTTCTGCAGTTGTTTCTCTAGTAATTTTTGGGTTTAGAGCTGAAGTTGAACAAAACTCCTCCTAGTGTTTGAACTCTGGCATAAAGTGTCCTGGGAAGCTGATCACTTAAATTTCTATTAATGACCTTATTTTTTTCCTTTTTTGGTTTTTTTCTGAATTTTTGTAAGCAGATAACAAGGGAAAGACGTAACTTTTAATTACTGTTCTTACTATATACACTTCAAGATAGTAGAATTATGTGGTTCAATTAATTTATAAAAATAATGTTACTTCAACTTCTTGAAAAGCAAAGCAAGGAGGTATACAAGTCTTAGCAAAAAATTATGGAGACATAATGAAGGAATGAATTTTGACTTCTGACTGTAAATATTCTGTAATCATAAAATTCTTGGATAAAAGAACAACTTGGTTTGCTTATACTGTTTGCCTCCCTTTCATCCTCTGTAGAATTAAACATTTTAGTAGTGTTCCTCTTGATTCCCATGAAGACCAACGGTTCTAACAGGAATTAATCTTGTTAGTTTATGTATGTATGTACGTAATTTAAGTACATGTGTCATTTTAGAAGGTGAAAAAACAACAATAACATATTCTGGAATTATGTTATTGTCCTGCAAAAGCATTGAAATTTTATTTCTGTATGTGTTCCAGTGGGTCTCCCAAGTCTCTTTTGTGTTTGGTGAAAGGTAACCTGCTCTCCATCTGCTGTCATAAACTAATCTACAGTATACAATGTACAAAGTGCTACAATGCACTTAATAATCATCTAGTGGTTAATTTTTATCCCTGTTCGTAATTATTTTCCATTGGAGACATCAAGATTTTAATGAACATTCTCCTGTTAAGGATTCCAGAAGCTTAAAAATTCTTCGCATGGCAGTTGTTTAAAATATCCTTGAATCTCTATGCCATTGCAAGGACAGTTCACTGTGATCTCAAACTGTGAGGTTTCAGGACTGTGTTGCTGATAAACTGGCTGAAAGAATAAATGGGTTATTTTCAAGATGGAATTGAGGAAACGTGCTGTATTTTTTGTTTGTGCCATGTTTGCCAGCATCTGAAAAAATATGAAAATATCAATGTCTGAAATTTGTAAGCATTCTAGCAACACGTCTTTTCTTCAGATAACTTAATAGCACGTCATTTCAATTTAAGAACAAAGGTTTCAAAGTGTTCAAGAGTTTCACTTTCCAGATTGACAGTGTGGTCTATTCCTTTGTTGTCCTCTACTTGGACAACTTTCTGTATGGATAGTTGACTATTTACAGCAGTTTATAAAGGAAGATATTGGTGAAAAATCAAGTTTGGGGCAGGGAAATCATTGAGTTTGTGGAAGGAGACATGAAGAAATGTGAGCCTAATTGATTAGATTTTGAATACAGCATGGAGGATTGAGAAAGCATGTTATAAGTACATGCTAAGATGTAGGTGAGAAAGACATTCTGTATAAGAGTAGGGAAGGAAAAGTTTGATAACTGTTGTAGCATAAATTAGTTCTACAAAAGATAGTAATTTTTAGGTTTTTACTAATGTAGTAAAAAATAAGATTTCCTGAAAGCTTGTGGTACAGTGACTTCTGTACTTTAACCAGTTAGAAAAGTGAGGACAGAAAGTACACTTTTCATCCTTTTCTCCCTGTCTATCCAGCACTCATTCCTCCTTCCTCTTCCTTTCCTTTCTTCCCCTTTCTGCTTTTTTCCTTTTCTTATGCTTTTCCAGACAAGAAACTGTGATAGAGGAAGACAGTAAAAGAAGAGAGTTTAAAAGCTCACACATTGGGTGAACATCCTTAAAATTTTGTAAAGGAAGTGTTCTGCATAATTTCATCCTTTAACAAGACTTCAGATTTCTCTTTGAAGTCTGAAATTAAATAAAAATTGCAGTATTTCCTTTTTTTTTTTTGTGAAATACTTGATCCTTCTAGTTCAAAAATTGAACAGTGCTACATAAAGTTTAAATTTGCAACAACTCTTGCCATGACTTCTAAATTTTTATATGTAGAGATTCTTTACAACTATTACAATTTGAGATGTGATAATGAAAAAATATTTTTATTTCATATAGCTCATGAACCTTTAAAATAGTACAGGGAATTGTTTATTTAAAAAAAGGAAATTATTCTAGCTTCTATGCCTGATGTGTTTTTTTGTTCACTCTTTTTAGGTACTTACTGTTTTATAAAAACATCCTGCTTTGCAGAAAAACAGTGGGGCAGGGGGGAATGGATTTTAAATGTGAAAAATATTTTAGCTTGTCCAGAGCTTAGGTTGACATTAACAGGTCTAGGATCTTTATGGTTGACATCTGCAGATTATTAGCTTTCTCTTCCTTAACAAACAAAGCAAATGGAGTCGCAAGGCATTCATTACCTTTTCTGTCACCCTAATAATAATTTATGTATTTAACTTACGCAGGTTCTTAAATTGTTTTTAGTGCTAAGCTGCCTATATTACATGTAATAGGAGTGACAAGTAAAAGCTGCAAAACATTTGTGTTGCAAGAGAAAGCATGATTGACAGCTACATTCCTCCCTACAAAAAAAAAAAAAAATACTGTGTGGTAGTGTGTCCTAAATGTATAAAACTGTAACATTTCAGGTTTCAAAAGTTAACTTCAAAAAGTGATTACTACTTTGGTCGCTTTTAGTATGGAAACAGTAATTGTTGAAATATTACTATGAAAATTAGGGGGGGGAGTTGTGGGTTTGTTTGTTTGTTTGTTAAATTTGTCAGCAGTATCAGTAATGGAAATTACAAAGAAAAGAACATCTATTTTATAATCTGAAATAATATCTATACCCAGTTTGAAATAGACCAAATAACAATGCCAAAACTAATACAAATAAGTGCAGTAGAAGGCACAGGAAAATCAACTGATATATTAAGAATAATTTAGGACTTGTGACTTTATTTTGTGGGAGATGGTTATGATTTACATTGATGTATTTTCATAAATTGTAGGCTTAGCTCTAGTAACTGTTAAAAGTACTGAAAATGAAAAAAATATTCTGAAATAAGGGTATTAGTCTAGAAACTTGCAGTCTGTGTTGCTTATTCTGTATGTGTTGTCCAGGATAAATTGTTCAGGCCAACATACCTAAAGCCATTTAGAAATCTTAATTCCTCTTAGCTGATCCTTAGTCAGAGTTTTTAAATATTAAGGTTTTTCTTGTTGTGGGTTTTCTTTTCTGTTTTTTTCTTTTTAAAAATTTGGGTTTTCTGAGTGTGCCAGTACACTTTACATACTGTGGTTTAGCATCTTGATTTTGTTGTGGAATTTAGAAGGAAATGGCTAGGATTTAAGAGATGGGAGTCTTGGCTTACTATCCTTCTTGCATGGAGTATTCTTCAATCAAACTGAAGAACTTCCATCTGAAGTAAATAATATATTGGTAGAAAATTGACAATATCCTAATCAACAGAGAAGAAACGAGGCTAAATTGAGGACTAAAATTGTTTAGCATATATCAGTGTCCAAAAAAATGTTTTGCAACTCAAGTATTGGTGTTTTTTTAAATCATATCCATTTATTCATTCTTATCATTGTTTGTCAATGCAAGAATGTAAATTGCTAAAGGCAATCAAAAGAAGATTGATTGCATTATGACTTTTAGTCACTACCAACCTCTGTCTATAAACCAGTCTTCGCAGTTTTGCATCATCCACAAGCTTTCTGACGTGCTGTGTTCCACCATCTAAGTCATTAACGAAGACATTACACAGAACTGTACCCAGCATCAATCCTTAGGGTTAGGGTTAGGGTTAGGGTTAGGGTACTCACCTGATGACTGGTCAACTGCTGAACTTGGTGCCACTGGTGAGATGACAACTCTTTGTTAAATTCCATTCAGAGTTCTTCTTTTGAAATATCAGTACGTATTTCAAAACTTTTCAGACCTGAATATGCATGCTTTTGAGTCCAGCGAAGTCACAGGATTTTCTCTCAGGCCTTTTGGTTATACTTGCATGCATGTATGAAATGCCTGTCACTCACAGGAGATATTTGAAGGTGTGTGTGCCCTGGTTCACTGACTGGTTCATAAGGGTTGCATGACAGGCATCTCTGTCAAATTCTTACAACACATGTTGTAGCTTGAATCTGCTAATGAACTACTTTCACCCTCAGTGGCATGAAACAGGATAGTGCGCAGCCATTAGGGACTGTAGTGTGAGATGCTTCAAGCAGATTAAGGAGTGCTTAGTAAAGAAATGTGGCAGTATGATAGGCATGAATATCTGAAACTTACCTGTAATTTGTAACAGAAGTTTCTGAGCTACAAGTCAAAAATTAGTCTCCTCTTATCATAAACTTTTTCAGTAACATTTGTCTGTTAAATGCCACAGATTTTTTTGTTCATAACAGTTTTTAACTGTTCTTAACTTTCATCCAGGCACCTTTTATCTGTGCACTACAGTTGGTGACATAATGTTATATTCTTCATTGCTATCTTTTTGCAAATCTCATATTTTAGCACTACTTTTTTCCTTTGCAGTAGTGATGGCTGTTTTACTCTGTTCCTTGTAACACAATAGTACCAAGTTTCAGTTGTTTCCCCAAAGTAACTCTATTTCCTTTTTGAGCAGGAAGTGAGGGGAGGGTACTAAGTCTTTGACTTTTTTGACACACAAGATTGTAATTATCCAAATACATTTTGTAATCAGATTAGACACAATCATTAGCTTTCACTTTCCTTGCTTATGCTTCCGGCAGTAGTAGTATTTTCCCCTTTGCTTTTTATTGTGTTATTAATTACTAGCTAATTTTCTCATTTACTTAAAATCATGAATGAGGTTACATAAATCTTTCTCAACCTTCCTTATTTCTTATTTTAAAGCTCTCACTACATTATGTTGGAGTAAATTGCAAATTTAGATGGGATCTAAGTTTTGAAAAGAACCATGCCTCAATGAATTGCTGATAGTGACCAAACATCCTATAACCTTGATGACAGAATCAGCTCTTAAGCCATTATATTTTGTTGTGCTTTTGTTCTTCCTGTACAATCCGTAAGAATCTGAGTAAAGATCACTTCTGGTTCTCTAGTCCATGAGACACGCTGCAGAGGATACAGTTGCTACTTGCCAGTTTCGGAGTCTCTGTTGTTAGTTATTACCTTATTCTTCCATTCTCTCAGTCTGCTTTCTGCCTTTAATACAATAATGCTTCAAATAATGTACTGCTTATCCTAAACTAATACACAACAGAAGTTTTTAGTAGTTTGATTATCAAAAATATACATCAATCTTCTTGCAAAAGTTAGACAATATCTCTTAAGACTGAAATGATAAAATGCTAATATATTGTGACTTTGTAATATATTAACTCCTAAATGTATTTTTATCTGATATTTATTGCAGAGTATGATAACAGTAAAAATTTAGTGTTTGATAGTTTGCTAAGGGAAGTATATTCTTATTTGATTGAGGTCACATTCTACTTTGGCATTTTGTATAGTACTTGTGTACATGCTTTCTGTTAAAATCACTCATTTCCTCAGTGATATCTCTTAGGTTTGTTTTGTCTTGTGGATTTTTTTCTCTTTTTTCTTTCTTAACTATAAGTAGAAACTTGTTAGCATTTGTTGGAAACTTAATAAAAACTGAAAACAACAAAATCCATCTGCTTGTTAACCTGTGCAAATTATCTGCATGCAGTAATCTAATACAAGGCAAGGAACATTTGTGTTAAAAAAACCACAATGTTGTACTTTAAGTGCAATTTATTTCACTGTCTGCAGTCCATAGGAAGTTCTTTTCCAAAGACAGGCTGAAATTCTTGCCAAATATTAATATGCCCTCTAGAAACTATAGTACTGTTTTATCCCACCCCTTTTTTTGCGCCGGGAACCACCATGACTCATTTTTAAAAGCACAGAGTATAGTGGTTTGGTCCCAGCTGGTAAGTAAGCACTATGAAGCCTCTTGCTGGCTGCCCCCCCCTAATGCCCACCTACCCCCTCTCTTCTGGAGCAGGGGACAAACCAGAAAGGAAACGTAAACCTCATGGGTTGAGGTGGGAACACTAGCAGTTTAACCAAAACATAATTTACTGCTACTACAAGGAATAAAAAAGAGAGACAGAGATAAAATTACACCTCCCCCTAATTAGTGGGTTCATGTGCAGTGTACCAAGTGGTTTTGAAAGATGCAGGCTCCGGAAAGTTTCTGGATGTTCATTCGCGTTGCATGAAGGCCATGCACGAGCCACTTGGACGCGCTCTCAGCAAGTCCAAGTGGATGACAGGCCCATCAGCAGGGCCAGCTGAGCATTCCCCTGCAGTCTGTGGGGTAGAGGTGTCGGAGTCCCTTGGAGCTCTCCCTTGGTCCCTCTCTGCCGGCCCCCTTCTCCCAGCAGTGGGATTGTTGTTGGGCCGTGGGCGCAGGTGGTAGCGCCACTGTGGGGCTACGCACCCTCTGTCCGGCTGCTGGGCTCTGCTGGCAGGACTTCCCACAGGGTCTCCTTGGAGGCCCAAAAGTGACTGCCAGCCCCACAGCTGCCTTTCACATGAGCCTTTCATGTGTGCCTGCCCCAGGCACGCTGCCCCCACTCCAGGACAAGCCTCCCACTCCGCACTGCCCCTGGACAGCCAGCTGGATTCAGGCTGGCGCAGAGTACCTGCAGGAGGTGGTCAGGGAAGGAGGAACTGACTGTGAACCCTCAGTGGTGTGGAGTGCCTCTCTGCACTCATGGCAGCCAGGACCAAATGCTCGGGCTACTGAAGTGCAGTGAGATTGCCTGCAAGGGATACCAGAGAAGGCTCTGTGCCTGCACCACAACCGTCAGCAAGGGAGGACAGAAAACACCGCCAAAGGAGAAAAGCCTTTTGTTCACAAGATGTTTGCCATGTCTTAGTGGCTTTGTGGACTGAGATTAACCTCAGTCTCATCAGATCCCATGATGAGAAACTATTGCCCCTGGGCACAAGGACTCAGCACAAGCAGTGTGGCAATCCAGGCAGGGAACTCCAGTGACTTTCTTGGTACCATTGGAGCATCCTGACTTGGCTCTTCCAAGAGTTGTTGGGGGAGAAGGACTCTGTTGTGGTAAGAAAGCCCCAGCAGTGGGAAGTGAACTCTGGAGGCCATCTCTTCCGAAACCCTGCTCAAACAGGGCCACTTAGAGTCAGTTTTCCCACAACCATATTCAGGTAGCTTTTTAAGATCTCCAGAATGGAGATGCCATAAGCTGCTCCGATGTTGTGTTTTGTTTTTTTTTTTTTTTCAACCTCACAGTAAAAGTTTTTTCTGATGTTCAACAAGAAACTTCTGTGTTTCAGTAGCAGGCTGCAGAATATATATCTACTGCACCGTGGACCTCCGTGTGTTGCAGGGTGTCAACTTGCATCACCATGATTTTCACTGTGGGCTGCAGGAATCTGAGCTCCAGCATCTGGACCACTTTCCCCCCATTCTTCACTGACCTTGGTATCTGCAGGGTTGTTTTTCTTTCTCAGCTGCTGTTGCATGTCTTTTTTTTTTTTTTTTTTTTTTTTTTTTTTTTTTTTTTTTTTTTTTTT